>NW_027457829.1:0-27500 GCF_050624435.1 Tenrec ecaudatus
CGGTGCCCTCCGGGCGGCGGCCTCACGCCCAGAGGGTGGCCAGTGACCAGTGGGTCAAGGTTTCCTCGGGACAGGGAGGGGGTGCCAAGGGACCCTGATCCCGGAAACAGTGGCCAGGGCCAGGGCTGGCTCACAGCTTTGTCAGAGGTGCCCATGGTGGAGGTGGAAACACACCGAGGTCCCGTTAGCCGTGGCCAGAGCGGCCAGGTTCCCTCCCGGAGAGTACCACCTGACTTGAGAGAGTGGTGGACTTGAGAGAGACAGGTCCCGCTGGCCGCCCCTTGCTCCCGCCCTTGCCCTTGCCCTTGCCCTTGCCCTTGCCCCTGCGCCTTGTGCCCTGCCCCTGCCCCTTCTCCTTGCGACCTGCCCACTGGCCCCTGTCCTCCCCCCAGGGCGCCTGCGCTTGGTCCGCAGAGGCCGGCAGGGGCTGGCGCGGCGGCTTTGCCCTGCATGTACCCCAAGCGCATCAATGGCAGGGGTCGCGGAGGGCCCCATGCCTAGTCAGAGATCTTCTAGACAAGGGCATCCTCCCTGGGTGGGGCAAGGGGTCAGGCAGGCCGCCGGCCGCGTGCGGACACAGCCCAGTTTCCCCCAGGTGTGGTCGGGCCTCACCGCCTCCTTCCTTCCTTCCTTCCTTCCTTCCTTCCTTCCTTCCTTCCTTCCTTCCTTCCTTCCTTCCTTCCTTCCTTCCTTCCTTCCTTCCCAGAGGCCACACCGAGGCCCTGAACCTGACGCCGTGGTTCCCCTTGGCCAGCAACCGCGTGGGTGAAGAGAGGTCAGAGCCCATGGTGCAGGAAGGAGCAGGTGGCCGCACCTGCTGTGGCAGCCGCCGGCCCGCCAGGGTGGCAGAGCCCACCCCCACCCCTCGCGGGGCCGAGTCTGGGGGGTGCGGGGACCGCCAAGTGTGGAGGAGCGGTCCCCGGAGAGGGTGGGTATGAGGCGGGACGGTGCGGGCACTGCGGTTGGTGCCCCAGGCAGGTCCTGGGCAGGGGGCGCGGGGCCTGCTGGTGCCTAAGGAGACAGAGACACAGAGCCGGGGGAGAGAGGGGGACGGAGGGGTGCTGGACCCTCAGGGGAGCCGGAGGTCTGCTGCGGCGCCGCAGGGCGTGGCCGTGGCCGTGGGGGGCCGGCGAGTGGCAAAAAGCCTACAGCACCCGGTATTCCCAGGCGGTCTCCCATCCAAGTACTAACCAGGCCCGACCCTGCTTAGCTTCCGAGATCAGACGAGATCGGGCGCGTTCAGGGTGGTATGGCCGTAGACGCTTGCAGCTTCCTCCTGCTGGCCCTAAGAGCCTGCCGCCGCCGCCGCCGCCGCCGCCGCCGCCGCCGCCCGCCCTCCTGCGCTCCCACGGGCCTTGGCCCGACCACCCGACACAACCCGCGCGCCGTGCCTGCGCCTCGCCTAAGCTGCCCACCTGCCCGCCTGCCTGCCCTGGCCCCCGCTTTGTCCGCCTCCCTGCCTACGTGTTCCCATGCCGCCGCCGCCGCCGCCTCTACCACCCCGCTCCTCGGGGCTCCACTCCTGCCGCGGCCTGCACAGCCCACACTCACGAGACAGGGACGGGGTGCCAGGGCCAGGGGCTCAGGTGGCTGCGAGGGGAAGGGTCGCTCGCGGTGCTCCTGTGCACAGGAGAGACAGACACACAGACACAGACAGCCACAGCGACGGGGGCGGGGGGCGTGGGGGCCGAGGGTGGTAGTCGGGGCTGGGGTCGGTGCCCTCCGGGCGGCGGCCTCACGCCCAGAGGGTGGCCAGTGACCAGTGGGTCAAGGTTTCCTCGGGACAGGGAGGGGGTGCCAAGGGACCCTGATCCCGGAAACAGTGGCCAGGGCCAGGGCTGGCTCACAGCTTTGTCAGAGGTGCCCATGGTGGAGGTGGAAACACACCGAGGTCCCGTTAGCCGTAGCCAGAGCGGCCAGGTTCCCTCCCGGAGAGTACCACCTGACTTGAGAGAGTGGTGGACTTGAGAGAGACAGGTCCCGCTGGCCGCCCCTTGCTCCCGCCCTTGCCCTTGCCCTTGCCCTTGCCCCTGCGCCTTGTGCCCTGCCCCTGCCCCTTCTCCTTGCGACCTGCCCACTGGCCCCTGTCCTCCCCCCAGGGCGCCTGCGCTTGGTCCGCAGAGGCCGGCAGGGGCTGGCGCGGCGGCTTTGCCCTGCATGTACCCCAAGCGCATCAATGGCAGGGGTCGCGGAGGGCCCCATGCCTAGTCAGAGATCTTCTAGACAAGGGCATCCTCCCTGGGTGGGGCAAGGGGTCAGGCAGGCCGCCGGCCGCGTGCGGACACAGCCCAGTTTCCCCCAGGTGTGGTCGGGCCTCACCGCCTCCTTCCTTCCTTCCTTCCTTCCTTCCTTCCTTCCTTCCTTCCTTCCTTCCTTCCTTCCTTCCTTCCTTCCTTCCTTCCTTCCCAGAGGCCACACCGAGGCCCTGAACCTGACGCCGTGGTTCCCCTTGGCCAGCAACCGCGTGGGTGAAGAGAGGTCAGAGCCCATGGTGCAGGAAGGAGCAGGTGGCCGCACCTGCTGTGGCAGCCGCCGGCCCGCCAGGGTGGCAGAGCCCACCCCCACCCCTCGCGGGGCCGAGTCTGGGGGGTGCGGGGACCGCCAAGTGTGGAGGAGCGGTCCCCGGAGAGGGTGGGTATGAGGCGGGACGGTGCGGGCACTGCGGTTGGTGCCCCAGGCAGGTCCTGGGCAGGGGGCGCGGGGCCTGCTGGTGCCTAAGGAGACAGAGACACAGAGCCGGGGGAGAGAGGGGGACGGAGGGGTGCTGGACCCTCAGGGGAGCCGGAGGTCTGCTGCGGCGCTCGCAGGGCGTGGCCGTGGCCGTGGGGGGCCGGCGAGTGGCAAAAAGCCTACAGCACCCGGTATTCCCAGGCGGTCTCCCATCCAAGTACTAACCAGGCCCGACCCTGCTTAGCTTCCGAGATCAGACGAGATCGGGCGCGTTCAGGGTGGTATGGCCGTAGACGCTTGCAGCCTCCTCCTGCTGGCCCTAAGAGCCTGCCGCCGCCGCCGCCGCCGCCGCCCGCCCGCCCTCCTGCGCTCCCGCGGGCCTTGGCCCGACCACCCGACACAACCCGCGCGCCGTGCCTGCGCCTCGCCTAAGCTGCCCACCTGCCCGCCTGCCTGCCCTGGCCCCCGCTTTGTCCGCCTCCCTGGCTACGTGTTCCCATGCCGCCGCCGCCGCCGCCTCTACCACCCCGCTCCTCGGGGCTCCACTCCTGCCGCGGCCTGCACAGCCCACACTCACGAGACAGGGACGGGGTGCCAGGGCCAGGGGCTCAGGTGGCTGCGAGGGGAAGGGTCGCTCGCGGTGCTCCTGTGCACAGGAGAGACAGACACACAGACACAGACAGCCACAGCGACGGGGGCGGGGGGCGTGGGGGCCGAGGGTGGTAGTCGGGGCTGGGGTCGGTGCCCTCCGGGCGGCGGCCTCACGCCCAGAGGGTGGCCAGTGACCAGTGGGTCAAGGTTTCCTCGGGACAGGGAGGGGGTGCCAAGGGACCCTGATCCCGGAAACAGTGGCCAGGGCCAGGGCTGGCTCACAGCTTTGTCAGAGGTGCCCATGGTGGAGGTGGAAACACACCGAGGTCCCGTTAGCCGTGGCCAGAGCGGCCAGGTTCCCTCCCGGAGAGTACCACCTGACTTGAGAGAGTGGTGGACTTGAGAGAGACAGGTCCCGCTGGCCGCCCCTTGCTCCCGCCCTTGCCCTTGCCCTTGCCCTTGCCCCTGCGCCTTGTGCCCTGCCCCTGCCCCTTCTCCTTGCGACCTGCCCACTGGCCCCTGTCCTCCCCCCAGGGCGCCTGCGCTTGGTCCGCAGAGGCCGGCAGGGGCTGGCGCGGCGGCTTTGCCCTGCATGTACCCCAAGCGCATCAATGGCAGGGGTCGCGGAGGGCCCCATGCCTAGTCAGAGATCTTCTAGACAAGGGCATCCTCCCTGGGTGGGGCAAGGGGTCAGGCAGGCCGCCGGCCGCGTGCGGACACAGCCCAGTTTCCCCCAGGTGTGGTCGGGCCTCACCGCCTCCTTCCTTCCTTCCTTCCTTCCTTCCTTCCTTCCTTCCTTCCTTCCTTCCTTCCTTCCTTCCTTCCTTCCTTCCTTCCTTCCTTCCTTCCTTCCCAGAGGCCACACCGAGGCCCTGAACCTGACGCCGTGGTTCCCCTTGGCCAGCAACCGCGTGGGTGAAGAGAGGTCAGAGCCCATGGTGCAGGAAGGAGCAGGTGGCCGCACCTGCTGTGGCAGCCGCCGGCCCGCCAGGGTGGCAGAGCCCACCCCCACCCCTCGCGGGGCCGAGTCTGGGGGGTGCGGGGACCGCCAAGTGTGGAGGAGCGGTCCCCGGAGAGGGTGGGTATGAGGCGGGACGGTGCGGGCACTGCGGTTGGTGCCCCAGGCAGGTCCTGGGCAGGGGGCGCGGGGCCTGCTGGTGCCTAAGGAGACAGAGACACAGAGCCGGGGGAGAGAGGGGGACGGAGGGGTGCTGGACCCTCAGGGGAGCCGGAGGTCTGCTGCGGCGCTCGCAGGGCGTGGCCGTGGCCGTGGGGGGCCGGCGAGTGGCAAAAAGCCTACAGCACCCGGTATTCCCAGGCGGTCTCCCATCCAAGTACTAACCAGGCCCGACCCTGCTTAGCTTCCGAGATCAGACGAGATCGGGCGCGTTCAGGGTGGTATGGCCGTAGACGCTTGCAGCTTCCTCCTGCTGGCCCTAAGAGCCTGCCGCCGCCGCCGCCGCCGCCGCCGCCGCCGCCGCCGCCCGCCCTCCTGCGCTCCCACGGGCCTTGGCCCGACCACCCGACACAACCCGCGCGCCGTGCCTGCGCCTCGCCTAAGCTGCCCACCTGCCCGCCTGCCTGCCCTGGCCCCCGCTTTGTCCGCCTCCCTGGCTACGTGTTCCCATGCCGCCGCCGCCGCCGCCTCTACCACCCCGCTCCTCGGGGCTCCACTCCTGCCGCGGCCTGCACAGCCCACACTCACGAGACAGGGACGGGGTGCCAGGGCCAGGGGCTCAGGTGGCTGCGAGGGGAAGGGTCGCTCGCGGTGCTCCTGTGCACAGGAGAGACAGACACACAGACACAGACAGCCACAGCGACGGGGGCGGGGGGCGTGGGGGCCGAGGGTGGTAGTCGGGGCTGGGGTCGGTGCCCTCCGGGCGGCGGCCTCACGCCCAGAGGGTGGCCAGTGACCAGTGGGTCAAGGTTTCCTCGGGACAGGGAGGGGGTGCCAAGGGACCCTGATCCCGGAAACAGTGGCCAGGGCCAGGGCTGGCTCACAGCTTTGTCAGAGGTGCCCATGGTGGAGGTGGAAACACACCGAGGTCCCGTTAGCCGTGGCCAGAGCGGCCAGGTTCCCTCCCGGAGAGTACCACCTGACTTGAGAGAGTGGTGGACTTGAGAGAGACAGGTCCCGCTGGCCGCCCCTTGCTCCCGCCCTTGCCCTTGCCCTTGCCCTTGCCCCTGCGCCTTGTGCCCTGCCCCTGCCCCTTCTCCTTGCGACCTGCCCACTGGCCCCTGTCCTCCCCCCAGGGCGCCTGCGCTTGGTCCGCAGAGGCCGGCAGGGGCTGGCGCGGCGGCTTTGCCCTGCATGTACCCCAAGCGCATCAATGGCAGGGGTCGCGGAGGGCCCCATGCCTAGTCAGAGATCTTCTAGACAAGGGCATCCTCCCTGGGTGGGGCAAGGGGTCAGGCAGGCCGCCGGCCGCGTGCGGACACAGCCCAGTTTCCCCCAGGTGTGGTCGGGCCTCACCGCCTCCTTCCTTCCTTCCTTCCTTCCTTCCTTCCTTCCTTCCTTCCTTCCTTCCTTCCTTCCTTCCTTCCTTCCTTCCTTCCTTCCTTCCTTCCCAGAGGCCACACCGAGGCCCTGAACCTGACGCCGTGGTTCCCCTTGGCCAGCAACCGCGTGGGTGAAGAGAGGTCAGAGCCCATGGTGCAGGAAGGAGCAGGTGGCCGCACCTGCTGTGGCAGCCGCCGGCCCGCCAGGGTGGCAGAGCCCACCCCCACCCCTCGCGGGGCCGAGTCTGGGGGGTGCGGGGACCGCCAAGTGTGGAGGAGCGGTCCCCGGAGAGGGTGGGTATGAGGCGGGACGGTGCGGGCACTGCGGTTGGTGCCCCAGGCAGGTCCTGGGCAGGGGGCGCGGGGCCTGCTGGTGCCTAAGGAGACAGAGACACAGAGCCGGGGGAGAGAGGGGGACGGAGGGGTGCTGGACCCTCAGGGGAGCCGGAGGTCTGCTGCGGCGCTCGCAGGGCGTGGCCGTGGCCGTGGGGGGCCGGCGAGTGGCAAAAAGCCTACAGCACCCGGTATTCCCAGGCGGTCTCCCATCCAAGTACTAACCAGGCCCGACCCTGCTTAGCTTCCGAGATCAGACGAGATCGGGCGCGTTCAGGGTGGTATGGCCGTAGACGCTTGCAGCTTCCTCCTGCTGGCCCTAAGAGCCTGCCGCCGCCGCCGCCGCCGCCGCCGCCGCCGCCGCCGCCCGCCCTCCTGCGCTCCCACGGGCCTTGGCCCGACCACCCGACACAACCCGCGCGCCGTGCCTGCGCCTCGCCTAAGCTGCCCACCTGCCCGCCTGCCTGCCCTGGCCCCCGCTTTGTCCGCCTCCCTGGCTACGTGTTCCCATGCCGCCGCCGCCGCCGCCTCTACCACCCCGCTCCTCGGGGCTCCACTCCTGCCGCGGCCTGCACAGCCCACACTCACGAGACAGGGACGGGGTGCCAGGGCCAGGGGCTCAGGTGGCTGCGAGGGGAAGGGTCGCTCGCGGTGCTCCTGTGCACAGGAGAGACAGACACACAGACACAGACAGCCACAGCGACGGGGGCGGGGGGCGTGGGGGCCGAGGGTGGTAGTCGGGGCTGGGGTCGGTGCCCTCCGGGCGGCGGCCTCACGCCCAGAGGGTGGCCAGTGACCAGTGGGTCAAGGTTTCCTCGGGACAGGGAGGGGGTGCCAAGGGACCCTGATCCCGGAAACAGTGGCCAGGGCCAGGGCTGGCTCACAGCTTTGTCAGAGGTGCCCATGGTGGAGGTGGAAACACACCGAGGTCCCGTTAGCCGTGGCCAGAGCGGCCAGGTTCCCTCCCGGAGAGTACCACCTGACTTGAGAGAGTGGTGGACTTGAGAGAGACAGGTCCCGCTGGCCGCCCCTTGCTCCCGCCCTTGCCCTTGCCCTTGCCCTTGCCCTTGCCCCTGCGCCTTGTGCCCTGCCCCTGCCCCTTCTCCTTGCGACCTGCCCACTGGCCCCTGTCCTCCCCCCAGGGCGCCTGCGCTTGGTCCGCAGAGGCCGGCAGGGGCTGGCGCGGCGGCTTTGCCCTGCATGTACCCCAAGCGCATCAATGGCAGGGGTCGCGGAGGGCCCCATGCCTAGTCAGAGATCTTCTAGACAAGGGCATCCTCCCTGGGTGGGGCAAGGGGTCAGGCAGGCCGCCGGCCGCGTGCGGACACAGCCCAGTTTCCCCCAGGTGTGGTCGGGCCTCACCGCCTCCTTCCTTCCTTCCTTCCTTCCTTCCTTCCTTCCTTCCTTCCTTCCTTCCTTCCTTCCTTCCTTCCTTCCTTCCTTCCCAGAGGCCACACCGAGGCCCTGAACCTGACGCCGTGGTTCCCCTTGGCCAGCAACCGCGTGGGTGAAGAGAGGTCAGAGCCCATGGTGCAGGAAGGAGCAGGTGGCCGCACCTGCTGTGGCAGCCGCCGGCCCGCCAGGGTGGCAGAGCCCACCCCCACCCCTCGCGGGGCCGAGTCTGGGGGGTGCGGGGACCGCCAAGTGTGGAGGAGCGGTCCCCGGAGAGGGTGGGTATGAGGCGGGACGGTGCGGGCACTGCGGTTGGTGCCCCAGGCAGGTCCTGGGCAGGGGGCGCGGGGCCTGCTGGTGCCTAAGGAGACAGAGACACAGAGCCGGGGGAGAGAGGGGGACGGAGGGGTGCTGGACCCTCAGGGGAGCCGGAGGTCTGCTGCGGCGCTCGCAGGGCGTGGCCGTGGCCGTGGGGGGCCGGCGAGTGGCAAAAAGCCTACAGCACCCGGTATTCCCAGGCGGTCTCCCATCCAAGTACTAACCAGGCCCGACCCTGCTTAGCTTCCGAGATCAGACGAGATCGGGCGCGTTCAGGGTGGTATGGCCGTAGACGCTTGCAGCCTCCTCCTGCTGGCCCTAAGAGCCTGCCGCCGCCGCCGCCGCCGCCGCCGCCGCCCGCCCTCCTGCGCTCCCGCGGGCCTTGGCCCGACCACCCGACACAACCCGCGCGCCGTGCCTGCGCCTCGCCTAAGCTGCCCACCTGCCCGCCTGCCTGCCCTGGCCCCCGCTTTGTCCGCCTCCCTGGCTACGTGTTCCCATGCCGCCGCCGCCGCCGCCTCTACCACCCCGCTCCTCGGGGCTCCACTCCTGCCGCGGCCTGCACAGCCCACACTCACGAGACAGGGACGGGGTGCCAGGGCCAGGGGCTCAGGTGGCTGCGAGGGGAAGGGTCGCTCGCGGTGCTCCTGTGCACAGGAGAGACAGACACACAGACACAGACAGCCACAGCGACGGGGGCGGGGGGCGTGGGGGCCGAGGGTGGTAGTCGGGGCTGGGGTCGGTGCCCTCCGGGCGGCGGCCTCACGCCCAGAGGGTGGCCAGTGACCAGTGGGTCAAGGTTTCCTCGGGACAGGGAGGGGGTGCCAAGGGACCCTGATCCCGGAAACAGTGGCCAGGGCCAGGGCTGGCTCACAGCTTTGTCAGAGGTGCCCATGGTGGAGGTGGAAACACACCGAGGTCCCGTTAGCCGTGGCCAGAGCGGCCAGGTTCCCTCCCGGAGAGTACCACCTGACTTGAGAGAGTGGTGGACTTGAGAGAGACAGGTCCCGCTGGCCGCCCCTTGCTCCCGCCCTTGCCCTTGCCCTTGCCCTTGCCCCTGCGCCTTGTGCCCTGCCCCTGCCCCTTCTCCTTGCGACCTGCCCACTGGCCCCTGTCCTCCCCCCAGGGCGCCTGCGCTTGGTCCGCAGAGGCCGGCAGGGGCTGGCGCGGCGGCTTTGCCCTGCATGTACCCCAAGCGCATCAATGGCAGGGGTCGCGGAGGGCCCCATGCCTAGTCAGAGATCTTCTAGACAAGGGCATCCTCCCTGGGTGGGGCAAGGGGTCAGGCAGGCCGCCGGCCGCGTGCGGACACAGCCCAGTTTCCCCCAGGTGTGGTCGGGCCTCACCGCCTCCTTCCTTCCTTCCTTCCTTCCTTCCTTCCTTCCTTCCTTCCTTCCTTCCTTCCTTCCTTCCTTCCTTCCTTCCTTCCTTCCTTCCTTCCTTCCTTCCTTCCCAGAGGCCACACCGAGGCCCTGAACCTGACGCCGTGGTTCCCCTTGGCCAGCAACCGCGTGGGTGAAGAGAGGTCAGAGCCCATGGTGCAGGAAGGAGCAGGTGGCCGCACCTGCTGTGGCAGCCGCCGGCCCGCCAGGGTGGCAGAGCCCACCCCCACCCCTCGCGGGGCCGAGTCTGGGGGGTGCGGGGACCGCCAAGTGTGGAGGAGCGGTCCCCGGAGAGGGTGGGTATGAGGCGGGACGGTGCGGGCACTGCGGTTGGTGCCCCAGGCAGGTCCTGGGCAGGGGGCGCGGGGCCTGCTGGTGCCTAAGGAGACAGAGACACAGAGCCGGGGGAGAGAGGGGGACGGAGGGGTGCTGGACCCTCAGGGGAGCCGGAGGTCTGCTGCGGCGCTCGCAGGGCGTGGCCGTGGCCGTGGGGGGCCGGCGAGTGGCAAAAAGCCTACAGCACCCGGTATTCCCAGGCGGTCTCCCATCCAAGTACTAACCAGGCCCGACCCTGCTTAGCTTCCGAGATCAGACGAGATCGGGCGCGTTCAGGGTGGTATGGCCGTAGACGCTTGCAGCCTCCTCCTGCTGGCCCTAAGAGCCTGCCGCCGCCGCCGCCGCCGCCGCCGCCCGCCCTCCTGCGCTCCCGTGGGCCTTGGCCCGACCACCCGACACAACCCGCGCGCCGTGCCTGCGCCTCGCCTAAGCTGCCCACCTGCCCGCCTGCCTGCCCTGGCCCCCGCTTTGTCCGCCTCCCTGGCTACGTGTTCCCATGCCGCCGCCGCCGCCGCCTCTACCACCCCGCTCCTCGGGGCTCCACTCCTGCCGCGGCCTGCACAGCCCACACTCACGAGACAGGGACGGGGTGCCAGGGCCAGGGGCTCAGGTGGCTGCGAGGGGAAGGGTCGCTCGCGGTGCTCCTGTGCACAGGAGAGACAGACACACAGACACAGACAGCCACAGCGACGGGGGCGGGGGGCGTGGGGGCCGAGGGTGGTAGTCGGGGCTGGGGTCGGTGCCCTCCGGGCGGCGGCCTCACGCCCAGAGGGTGGCCAGTGACCAGTGGGTCAAGGTTTCCTCGGGACAGGGAGGGGGTGCCAAGGGACCCTGATCCCGGAAACAGTGGCCAGGGCCAGGGCTGGCTCACAGCTTTGTCAGAGGTGCCCATGGTGGAGGTGGAAACACACCGAGGTCCCGTTAGCCGTGGCCAGAGCGGCCAGGTTCCCTCCCGGAGAGTACCACCTGACTTGAGAGAGTGGTGGACTTGAGAGAGACAGGTCCCGCTGGCCGCCCCTTGCTCCCGCCCTTGCCCTTGCCCTTGCCCTTGCCCCTGCGCCTTGTGCCCTGCCCCTGCCCCTTCTCCTTGCGACCTGCCCACTGGCCCCTGTCCTCCCCCCAGGGCGCCTGCGCTTGGTCCGCAGAGGCCGGCAGGGGCTGGCGCGGCGGCTTTGCCCTGCATGTACCCCAAGCGCATCAATGGCAGGGGTCGCGGAGGGCCCCATGCCTAGTCAGAGATCTTCTAGACAAGGGCATCCTCCCTGGGTGGGGCAAGGGGTCAGGCAGGCCGCCGGCCGCGTGCGGACACAGCCCAGTTTCCCCCAGGTGTGGTCGGGCCTCACCGCCTCCTTCCTTCCTTCCTTCCTTCCTTCCTTCCTTCCTTCCTTCCTTCCTTCCTTCCTTCCTTCCTTCCTTCCTTCCTTCCCAGAGGCCACACCGAGGCCCTGAACCTGACGCCGTGGTTCCCCTTGGCCAGCAACCGCGTGGGTGAAGAGAGGTCAGAGCCCATGGTGCAGGAAGGAGCAGGTGGCCGCACCTGCTGTGGCAGCCGCCGGCCCGCCAGGGTGGCAGAGCCCACCCCCACCCCTCGCGGGGCCGAGTCTGGGGGGTGCGGGGACCGCCAAGTGTGGAGGAGCGGTCCCCGGAGAGGGTGGGTATGAGGCGGGACGGTGCGGGCACTGCGGTTGGTGCCCCAGGCAGGTCCTGGGCAGGGGGCGCGGGGCCTGCTGGTGCCTAAGGAGACAGAGACACAGAGCCGGGGGAGAGAGGGGGACGGAGGGGTGCTGGACCCTCAGGGGAGCCGGAGGTCTGCTGCGGCGCTCGCAGGGCGTGGCCGTGGCCGTGGGGGGCCGGCGAGTGGCAAAAAGCCTACAGCACCCGGTATTCCCAGGCGGTCTCCCATCCAAGTACTAACCAGGCCCGACCCTGCTTAGCTTCCGAGATCAGACGAGATCGGGCGCGTTCAGGGTGGTATGGCCGTAGACGCTTGCAGCCTCCTCCTGCTGGCCCTAAGAGCCTGCCGCCGCCGCCGCCGCCGCCGCCGCCGCCGCCGCCGCCCGCCCTCCTGCGCTCCCACGGCCTTGGCCCGACCACCCGACACAACCCGCGCGCCGTGCCTGCGCCTCGCCTAAGCTGCCCACCTGCCCGCCTGCCTGCCCTGGCCCCCGCTTTGTCCGCCTCCCTGCCTACGTGTTCCCATGCCGCCGCCGCCGCCGCCTCTACCACCCCGCTCCTCGGGGCTCCACTCCTGCCGCGGCCTGCACAGCCCACACTCACGAGACAGGGACGGGGTGCCAGGGCCAGGGGCTCAGGTGGCTGCGAGGGGAAGGGTCGCTCGCGGTGCTCCTGTGCACAGGAGAGACAGACACACAGACACAGACAGCCACAGCGACGGGGGCGGGGGGCGTGGGGGCCGAGGGTGGTAGTCGGGGCTGGGGTCGGTGCCCTCCGGGCGGCGGCCTCACGCCCAGAGGGTGGCCAGTGACCAGTGGGTCAAGGTTTCCTCGGGACAGGGAGGGGGTGCCAAGGGACCCTGATCCCGGAAACAGTGGCCAGGGCCAGGGCTGGCTCACAGCTTTGTCAGAGGTGCCCATGGTGGAGGTGGAAACACACCGAGGTCCCGTTAGCCGTGGCCAGAGCGGCCAGGTTCCCTCCCGGAGAGTACCACCTGACTTGAGAGAGTGGTGGACTTGAGAGAGACAGGTCCCGCTGGCCGCCCCTTGCTCCCGCCCTTGCCCTTGCCCTTGCCCTTGCCCTTGCCCCTGCGCCTTGTGCCCTGCCCCTGCCCCTTCTCCTTGCGACCTGCCCACTGGCCCCTGTCCTCCCCCCAGGGCGCCTGCGCTTGGTCCGCAGAGGCCGGCAGGGGCTGGCGCGGCGGCTTTGCCCTGCATGTACCCCAAGCGCATCAATGGCAGGGGTCGCGGAGGGCCCCATGCCTAGTCAGAGATCTTCTAGACAAGGGCATCCTCCCTGGGTGGGGCAAGGGGTCAGGCAGGCCGCCGGCCGCGTGCGGACACAGCCCAGTTTCCCCCAGGTGTGGTCGGGCCTCACCGCCTCCTTCCTTCCTTCCTTCCTTCCTTCCTTCCTTCCTTCCTTCCTTCCTTCCTTCCTTCCTTCCTTCCTTCCTTCCTTCCTTCCTTCCTTCCTTCCTTCCCAGAGGCCACACCGAGGCCCTGAACCTGACGCCGTGGTTCCCCTTGGCCAGCAACCGCGTGGGTGAAGAGAGGTCAGAGCCCATGGTGCAGGAAGGAGCAGGTGGCCGCACCTGCTGTGGCAGCCGCCGGCCCGCCAGGGTGGCAGAGCCCACCCCCACCCCTCGCGGGGCCGAGTCTGGGGGGTGCGGGGACCGCCAAGTGTGGAGGAGCGGTCCCCGGAGAGGGTGGGTATGAGGCGGGACGGTGCGGGCACTGCGGTTGGTGCCCCAGGCAGGTCCTGGGCAGGGGGCGCGGGGCCTGCTGGTGCCTAAGGAGACAGAGACACAGAGCCGGGGGAGAGAGGGGGACGGAGGGGTGCTGGACCCTCAGGGGAGCCGGAGGTCTGCTGCGGCGCTCGCAGGGCGTGGCCGTGGCCGTGGGGGGCCGGCGAGTGGCAAAAAGCCTACAGCACCCGGTATTCCCAGGCGGTCTCCCATCCAAGTACTAACCAGGCCCGACCCTGCTTAGCTTCCGAGATCAGACGAGATCGGGCGCGTTCAGGGTGGTATGGCCGTAGACGCTTGCAGCTTCCTCCTGCTGGCCCTAAGAGCCTGCCGCCGCCGCCGCCGCCGCCGCCGCCGCCGCCGCCGCCCGCCCTCCTGCGCTCCCACGGGCCTTGGCCCGACCACCCGACACAACCCGCGCGCCGTGCCTGCGCCTCGCCTAAGCTGCCCACCTGCCCGCCTGCCTGCCCTGGCCCCCGCTTTGTCCGCCTCCCTGGCTACGTGTTCCCATGCCGCCGCCGCCGCCGCCTCTACCACCCCGCTCCTCGGGGCTCCACTCCTGCCGCGGCCTGCACAGCCCACACTCACGAGACAGGGACGGGGTGCCAGGGCCAGGGGCTCAGGTGGCTGCGAGGGGAAGGGTCGCTCGCGGTGCTCCTGTGCACAGGAGAGACAGACACACAGACACAGACAGCCACAGCGACGGGGGCGGGGGGCGTGGGGGCCGAGGGTGGTAGTCGGGGCTGGGGTCGGTGCCCTCCGGGCGGCGGCCTCACGCCCAGAGGGTGGCCAGTGACCAGTGGGTCAAGGTTTCCTCGGGACAGGGAGGGGGTGCCAAGGGACCCTGATCCCGGAAACAGTGGCCAGGGCCAGGGCTGGCTCACAGCTTTGTCAGAGGTGCCCATGGTGGAGGTGGAAACACACCGAGGTCCCGTTAGCCGTGGCCAGAGCGGCCAGGTTCCCTCCCGGAGAGTACCACCTGACTTGAGAGAGTGGTGGACTTGAGAGAGACAGGTCCCGCTGGCCGCCCCTTGCTCCCGCCCTTGCCCTTGCCCTTGCCCCTGCGCCTTGTGCCCTGCCCCTGCCCCTTCTCCTTGCGACCTGCCCACTGGCCCCTGTCCTCCCCCCAGGGCGCCTGCGCTTGGTCCGCAGAGGCCGGCAGGGGCTGGCGCGGCGGCTTTGCCCTGCATGTACCCCAAGCGCATCAATGGCAGGGGTCGCGGAGGGCCCCATGCCTAGTCAGAGATCTTCTAGACAAGGGCATCCTCCCTGGGTGGGGCAAGGGGTCAGGCAGGCCGCCGGCCGCGTGCGGACACAGCCCAGTTTCCCCCAGGTGTGGTCGGGCCTCACCGCCTCCTTCCTTCCTTCCTTCCTTCCTTCCTTCCTTCCTTCCTTCCTTCCTTCCTTCCTTCCTTCCTTCCTTCCTTCCTTCCTTCCTTCCCAGAGGCCACACCGAGGCCCTGAACCTGACGCCGTGGTTCCCCTTGGCCAGCAACCGCGTGGGTGAAGAGAGGTCAGAGCCCATGGTGCAGGAAGGAGCAGGTGGCCGCACCTGCTGTGGCAGCCGCCGGCCCGCCAGGGTGGCAGAGCCCACCCCCACCCCTCGCGGGGCCGAGTCTGGGGGGTGCGGGGACCGCCAAGTGTGGAGGAGCGGTCCCCGGAGAGGGTGGGTATGAGGCGGGACGGTGCGGGCACTGCGGTTGGTGCCCCAGGCAGGTCCTGGGCAGGGGGCGCGGGGCCTGCTGGTGCCTAAGGAGACAGAGACACAGAGCCGGGGGAGAGAGGGGGACGGAGGGGTGCTGGACCCTCAGGGGAGCCGGAGGTCTGCTGCGGCGCTCGCAGGGCGTGGCCGTGGCCGTGGGGGGCCGGCGAGTGGCAAAAAGCCTACAGCACCCGGTATTCCCAGGCGGTCTCCCATCCAAGTACTAACCAGGCCCGACCCTGCTTAGCTTCCGAGATCAGACGAGATCGGGCGCGTTCAGGGTGGTATGGCCGTAGACGCTTGCAGCCTCCTCCTGCTGGCCCTAAGAGCCTGCCGCCGCCGCCGCCGCCGCCGCCGCCCGCCCTCCTGCGCTCCCGCGGGCCTTGGCCCGACCACCCGACACAACCCGCGCGCCGTGCCTGCGCCTCGCCTAAGCTGCCCACCTGCCCGCCTGCCTGCCCTGGCCCCCGCTTTGTCCGCCTCCCTGGCTACGTGTTCCCATGCCGCCGCCGCCGCCGCCTCTACCACCCCGCTCCTCGGGGCTCCACTCCTGCCGCGGCCTGCACAGCCCACACTCACGAGACAGGGACGGGGTGCCAGGGCCAGGGGCTCAGGTGGCTGCGAGGGGAAGGGTCGCTCGCGGTGCTCCTGTGCACAGGAGAGACAGACACACAGACACAGACAGCCACAGCGACGGGGGCGGGGGGCGTGGGGGCCGAGGGTGGTAGTCGGGGCTGGGGTCGGTGCCCTCCGGGCGGCGGCCTCACGCCCAGAGGGTGGCCAGTGACCAGTGGGTCAAGGTTTCCTCGGGACAGGGAGGGGGTGCCAAGGGACCCTGATCCCGGAAACAGTGGCCAGGGCCAGGGCTGGCTCACAGCTTTGTCAGAGGTGCCCATGGTGGAGGTGGAAACACACCGAGGTCCCGTTAGCCGTGGCCAGAGCGGCCAGGTTCCCTCCCGGAGAGTACCACCTGACTTGAGAGAGTGGTGGACTTGAGAGAGACAGGTCCCGCTGGCCGCCCCTTGCTCCCGCCCTTGCCCTTGCCCTTGCCCTTGCCCCTGCGCCTTGTGCCCTGCCCCTGCCCCTTCTCCTTGCGACCTGCCCACTGGCCCCTGTCCTCCCCCCAGGGCGCCTGCGCTTGGTCCGCAGAGGCCGGCAGGGGCTGGCGCGGCGGCTTTGCCCTGCATGTACCCCAAGCGCATCAATGGCAGGGGTCGCGGAGGGCCCCATGCCTAGTCAGAGATCTTCTAGACAAGGGCATCCTCCCTGGGTGGGGCAAGGGGTCAGGCAGGCCGCCGGCCGCGTGCGGACACAGCCCAGTTTCCCCCAGGTGTGGTCGGGCCTCACCGCCTCCTTCCTTCCTTCCTTCCTTCCTTCCTTCCTTCCTTCCTTCCTTCCTTCCTTCCTTCCTTCCTTCCTTCCTTCCTTCCTTCCTTCCTTCCTTCCTTCCTTCCCAGAGGCCACACCGAGGCCCTGAACCTGACGCCGTGGTTCCCCTTGGCCAGCAACCGCGTGGGTGAAGAGAGGTCAGAGCCCATGGTGCAGGAAGGAGCAGGTGGCCGCACCTGCTGTGGCAGCCGCCGGCCCGCCAGGGTGGCAGAGCCCACCCCCACCCCTCGCGGGGCCGAGTCTGGGGGGTGCGGGGACCGCCAAGTGTGGAGGAGCGGTCCCCGGAGAGGGTGGGTATGAGGCGGGACGGTGCGGGCACTGCGGTTGGTGCCCCAGGCAGGTCCTGGGCAGGGGGCGCGGGGCCTGCTGGTGCCTAAGGAGACAGAGACACAGAGCCGGGGGAGAGAGGGGGACGGAGGGGTGCTGGACCCTCAGGGGAGCCGGAGGTCTGCTGCGGCGCTCGCAGGGCGTGGCCGTGGCCGTGGGGGGCCGGCGAGTGGCAAAAAGCCTACAGCACCCGGTATTCCCAGGCGGTCTCCCATCCAAGTACTAACCAGGCCCGACCCTGCTTAGCTTCCGAGATCAGACGAGATCGGGCGCGTTCAGGGTGGTATGGCCGTAGACGCTTGCAGCCTCCTCCTGCTGGCCCTAAGAGCCTGCCGCCGCCGCCGCCGCCGCCGCCGCCGCCGCCGCCGCCCGCCCTCCTGCGCTCCCACGGCCTTGGCCCGACCACCCGACACAACCCGCGCGCCGTGCCTGCGCCTCGCCTAAGCTGCCCACCTGCCCGCCTGCCTGCCCTGGCCCCCGCTTTGTCCGCCTCCCTGCCTACGTGTTCCCATGCCGCCGCCGCCGCCGCCTCTACCACCCCGCTCCTCGGGGCTCCACTCCTGCCGCGGCCTGCACAGCCCACACTCACGAGACAGGGACGGGGTGCCAGGGCCAGGGGCTCAGGTGGCTGCGAGGGGAAGGGTCGCTCGCGGTGCTCCTGTGCACAGGAGAGACAGACACACAGACACAGACAGCCACAGCGACGGGGGCGGGGGGCGTGGGGGCCGAGGGTGGTAGTCGGGGCTGGGGTCGGTGCCCTCCGGGCGGCGGCCTCACGCCCAGAGGGTGGCCAGTGACCAGTGGGTCAAGGTTTCCTCGGGACAGGGAGGGGGTGCCAAGGGACCCTGATCCCGGAAACAGTGGCCAGGGCCAGGGCTGGCTCACAGCTTTGTCAGAGGTGCCCATGGTGGAGGTGGAAACACACCGAGGTCCCGTTAGCCGTGGCCAGAGCGGCCAGGTTCCCTCCCGGAGAGTACCACCTGACTTGAGAGAGTGGTGGACTTGAGAGAGACAGGTCCCGCTGGCCGCCCCTTGCTCCCGCCCTTGCCCTTGCCCTTGCCCTTGCCCTTGCCCCTGCGCCTTGTGCCCTGCCCCTGCCCCTTCTCCTTGCGACCTGCCCACTGGCCCCTGTCCTCCCCCCAGGGCGCCTGCGCTTGGTCCGCAGAGGCCGGCAGGGGCTGGCGCGGCGGCTTTGCCCTGCATGTACCCCAAGCGCATCAATGGCAGGGGTCGCGGAGGGCCCCATGCCTAGTCAGAGATCTTCTAGACAAGGGCATCCTCCCTGGGTGGGGCAAGGGGTCAGGCAGGCCGCCGGCCGCGTGCGGACACAGCCCAGTTTCCCCCAGGTGTGGTCGGGCCTCACCGCCTCCTTCCTTCCTTCCTTCCTTCCTTCCTTCCTTCCTTCCTTCCTTCCTTCCTTCCTTCCTTCCTTCCTTCCTTCCTTCCTTCCTTCCTTCCCAGAGGCCACACCGAGGCCCTGAACCTGACGCCGTGGTTCCCCTTGGCCAGCAACCGCGTGGGTGAAGAGAGGTCAGAGCCCATGGTGCAGGAAGGAGCAGGTGGCCGCACCTGCTGTGGCAGCCGCCGGCCCGCCAGGGTGGCAGAGCCCACCCCCACCCCTCGCGGGGCCGAGTCTGGGGGGTGCGGGGACCGCCAAGTGTGGAGGAGCGGTCCCCGGAGAGGGTGGGTATGAGGCGGGACGGTGCGGGCACTGCGGTTGGTGCCCCAGGCAGGTCCTGGGCAGGGGGCGCGGGGCCTGCTGGTGCCTAAGGAGACAGAGACACAGAGCCGGGGGAGAGAGGGGGACGGAGGGGTGCTGGACCCTCAGGGGAGCCGGAGGTCTGCTGCGGCGCTCGCAGGGCGTGGCCGTGGCCGTGGGGGGCCGGCGAGTGGCAAAAAGCCTACAGCACCCGGTATTCCCAGGCGGTCTCCCATCCAAGTACTAACCAGGCCCGACCCTGCTTAGCTTCCGAGATCAGACGAGATCGGGCGCGTTCAGGGTGGTATGGCCGTAGACGCTTGCAGCCTCCTCCTGCTGGCCCTAAGAGCCTGCCGCCGCCGCCGCCGCCGCCGCCGCCCGCCCTCCTGCGCTCCCGCGGGCCTTGGCCCGACCACCCGACACAACCCGCGCGCCGTGCCTGCGCCTCGCCTAAGCTGCCCACCTGCCCGCCTGCCTGCCCTGGCCCCCGCTTTGTCCGCCTCCCTGGCTACGTGTTCCCATGCCGCCGCCGCCGCCGCCTCTACCACCCCGCTCCTCGGGGCTCCACTCCTGCCGCGGCCTGCACAGCCCACACTCACGAGACAGGGACGGGGTGCCAGGGCCAGGGGCTCAGGTGGCTGCGAGGGGAAGGGTCGCTCGCGGTGCTCCTGTGCACAGGAGAGACAGACACACAGACACAGACAGCCACAGCGACGGGGGCGGGGGGCGTGGGGGCCGAGGGTGGTAGTCGGGGCTGGGGTCGGTGCCCTCCGGGCGGCGGCCTCACGCCCAGAGGGTGGCCAGTGACCAGTGGGTCAAGGTTTCCTCGGGACAGGGAGGGGGTGCCAAGGGACCCTGATCCCGGAAACAGTGGCCAGGGCCAGGGCTGGCTCACAGCTTTGTCAGAGGTGCCCATGGTGGAGGTGGAAACACACCGAGGTCCCGTTAGCCGTGGCCAGAGCGGCCAGGTTCCCTCCCGGAGAGTACCACCTGACTTGAGAGAGTGGTGGACTTGAGAGAGACAGGTCCCGCTGGCCGCCCCTTGCTCCCGCCCTTGCCCTTGCCCTTGCCCTTGCCCCTGCGCCTTGTGCCCTGCCCCTGCCCCTTCTCCTTGCGACCTGCCCACTGGCCCCTGTCCTCCCCCCAGGGCGCCTGCGCTTGGTCCGCAGAGGCCGGCAGGGGCTGGCGCGGCGGCTTTGCCCTGCATGTACCCCAAGCGCATCAATGGCAGGGGTCGCGGAGGGCCCCATGCCTAGTCAGAGATCTTCTAGACAAGGGCATCCTCCCTGGGTGGGGCAAGGGGTCAGGCAGGCCGCCGGCCGCGTGCGGACACAGCCCAGTTTCCCCCAGGTGTGGTCGGGCCTCACCGCCTCCTTCCTTCCTTCCTTCCTTCCTTCCTTCCTTCCTTCCTTCCTTCCTTCCTTCCTTCCTTCCTTCCTTCCTTCCTTCCCAGAGGCCACACCGAGGCCCTGAACCTGACGCCGTGGTTCCCCTTGGCCAGCAACCGCGTGGGTGAAGAGAGGTCAGAGCCCATGGTGCAGGAAGGAGCAGGTGGCCGCACCTGCTGTGGCAGCCGCCGGCCCGCCAGGGTGGCAGAGCCCACCCCCACCCCTCGCGGGGCCGAGTCTGGGGGGTGCGGGGACCGCCAAGTGTGGAGGAGCGGTCCCCGGAGAGGGTGGGTATGAGGCGGGACGGTGCGGGCACTGCGGTTGGTGCCCCAGGCAGGTCCTGGGCAGGGGGCGCGGGGCCTGCTGGTGCCTAAGGAGACAGAGACACAGAGCCGGGGGAGAGAGGGGGACGGAGGGGTGCTGGACCCTCAGGGGAGCCGGAGGTCTGCTGCGGCGCTCGCAGGGCGTGGCCGTGGCCGTGGGGGGCCGGCGAGTGGCAAAAAGCCTACAGCACCCGGTATTCCCAGGCGGTCTCCCATCCAAGTACTAACCAGGCCCGACCCTGCTTAGCTTCCGAGATCAGACGAGATCGGGCGCGTTCAGGGTGGTATGGCCGTAGACGCTTGCAGCTTCCTCCTGCTGCCCCTAAGAGCCTGCCGCCGCCGCCGCCGCCGCCGCCGCCGCCGCCGCCCGCCCTCCTGCGCTCCCACGGGCCTTGGCCCGACCACCCGACACAACCCGCGCGCCGTGCCTGCGCCTCGCCTAAGCTGCCCACCTGCCCGCCTGCCTGCCCTGGCCCCCGCTTTGTCCGCCTCCCTGGCTACGTGTTCCCATGCCGCCGCCGCCGCCGCCTCTACCACCCCGCTCCTCGGGGCTCCACTCCTGCCGCGGCCTGCACAGCCCACACTCACGAGACAGGGACGGGGTGCCAGGGCCAGGGGCTCAGGTGGCTGCGAGGGGAAGGGTCGCTCGCGGTGCTCCTGTGCACAGGAGAGACAGACACACAGACACAGACAGCCACAGCGACGGGGGCGGGGGGCGTGGGGGCCGAGGGTGGTAGTCGGGGCTGGGGTCGGTGCCCTCCGGGCGGCGGCCTCACGCCCAGAGGGTGGCCAGTGACCAGTGGGTCAAGGTTTCCTCGGGACAGGGAGGGGGTGCCAAGGGACCCTGATCCCGGAAACAGTGGCCAGGGCCAGGGCTGGCTCACAGCTTTGTCAGAGGTGCCCATGGTGGAGGTGGAAACACACCGAGGTCCCGTTAGCCGTAGCCAGAGCGGCCAGGTTCCCTCCCGGAGAGTACCACCTGACTTGAGAGAGTGGTGGACTTGAGAGAGACAGGTCCCGCTGGCCGCCCCTTGCTCCCGCCCTTGCCCTTGCCCTTGCCCTTGCCCCTGCGCCTTGTGCCCTGCCCCTGCCCCTTCTCCTTGCGACCTGCCCACTGGCCCCTGTCCTCCCCCCAGGGCGCCTGCGCTTGGTCCGCAGAGGCCGGCAGGGGCTGGCGCGGCGGCTTTGCCCTGCATGTACCCCAAGCGCATCAATGGCAGGGGTCGCGGAGGGCCCCATGCCTAGTCAGAGATCTTCTAGACAAGGGCATCCTCCCTGGGTGGGGCAAGGGGTCAGGCAGGCCGCCGGCCGCGTGCGGACACAGCCCAGTTTCCCCCAGGTGTGGTCGGGCCTCACCGCCTCCTTCCTTCCTTCCTTCCTTCCTTCCTTCCTTCCTTCCTTCCTTCCTTCCTTCCTTCCTTCCTTCCTTCCTTCCTTCCTTCCTTCCTTCCCAGAGGCCACACCGAGGCCCTGAACCTGACGCCGTGGTTCCCCTTGGCCAGCAACCGCGTGGGTGAAGAGAGGTCAGAGCCCATGGTGCAGGAAGGAGCAGGTGGCCGCACCTGCTGTGGCAGCCGCCGGCCCGCCAGGGTGGCAGAGCCCACCCCCACCCCTCGCGGGGCCGAGTCTGGGGGGTGCGGGGACCGCCAAGTGTGGAGGAGCGGTCCCCGGAGAGGGTGGGTATGAGGCGGGACGGTGCGGGCACTGCGGTTGGTGCCCCAGGCAGGTCCTGGGCAGGGGGCGCGGGGCCTGCTGGTGCCTAAGGAGACAGAGACACAGAGCCGGGGGAGAGAGGGGGACGGAGGGGTGCTGGACCCTCAGGGGAGCCGGAGGTCTGCTGCGGCGCTCGCAGGGCGTGGCCGTGGCCGTGGGGGGCCGGCGAGTGGCAAAAAGCCTACAGCACCCGGTATTCCCAGGCGGTCTCCCATCCAAGTACTAACCAGGCCCGACCCTGCTTAGCTTCCGAGATCAGACGAGATCGGGCGCGTTCAGGGTGGTATGGCCGTAGACGCTTGCAGCCTCCTCCTGCTGGCCCTAAGAGCCTGCCGCCGCCGCCGCCGCCGCCGCCGCCCGCCCTCCTGCGCTCCCGCGGGCCTTGGCCCGACCACCCGACACAACCCGCGCGCCGTGCCTGCGCCTCGCCTAAGCTGCCCACCTGCCCGCCTGCCTGCCCTGGCCCCCGCTTTGTCCGCCTCCCTGGCTACGTGTTCCCATGCCGCCGCCGCCGCCGCCTCTACCACCCCGCTCCTCGGGGCTCCACTCCTGCCGCGGCCTGCACAGCCCACACTCACGAGACAGGGACGGGGTGCCAGGGCCAGGGGCTCAGGTGGCTGCGAGGGGAAGGGTCGCTCGCGGTGCTCCTGTGCACAGGAGAGACAGACACACAGACACAGACAGCCACAGCGACGGGGGCGGGGGGCGTGGGGGCCGAGGGTGGTAGTCGGGGCTGGGGTCGGTGCCCTCCGGGCGGCGGCCTCACGCCCAGAGGGTGGCCAGTGACCAGTGGGTCAAGGTTTCCTCGGGACAGGGAGGGGGTGCCAAGGGACCCTGATCCCGGAAACAGTGGCCAGGGCCAGGGCTGGCTCACAGCTTTGTCAGAGGTGCCCATGGTGGAGGTGGAAACACACCGAGGTCCCGTTAGCCGTGGCCAGAGCGGCCAGGTTCCCTCCCGGAGAGTACCACCTGACTTGAGAGAGTGGTGGACTTGAGAGAGACAGGTCCCGCTGGCCGCCCCTTGCTCCCGCCCTTGCCCTTGCCCTTGCCCTTGCCCCTGCGCCTTGTGCCCTGCCCCTGCCCCTTCTCCTTGCGACCTGCCCACTGGCCCCTGTCCTCCCCCCAGGGCGCCTGCGCTTGGTCCGCAGAGGCCGGCAGGGGCTGGCGCGGCGGCTTTGCCCTGCATGTACCCCAAGCGCATCAATGGCAGGGGTCGCGGAGGGCCCCATGCCTAGTCAGAGATCTTCTAGACAAGGGCATCCTCCCTGGGTGGGGCAAGGGGTCAGGCAGGCCGCCGGCCGCGTGCGGACACAGCCCAGTTTCCCCCAGGTGTGGTCGGGCCTCACCGCCTCCTTCCTTCCTTCCTTCCTTCCTTCCTTCCTTCCTTCCTTCCTTCCTTCCTTCCTTCCTTCCTTCCTTCCTTCCTTCCCAGAGGCCACACCGAGGCCCTGAACCTGACGCCGTGGTTCCCCTTGGCCAGCAACCGCGTGGGTGAAGAGAGGTCAGAGCCCATGGTGCAGGAAGGAGCAGGTGGCCGCACCTGCTGTGGCAGCCGCCGGCCCGCCAGGGTGGCAGAGCCCACCCCCACCCCTCGCGGGGCCGAGTCTGGGGGGTGCGGGGACCGCCAAGTGTGGAGGAGCGGTCCCCGGAGAGGGTGGGTATGAGGCGGGACGGTGCGGGCACTGCGGTTGGTGCCCCAGGCAGGTCCTGGGCAGGGGGCGCGGGGCCTGCTGGTGCCTAAGGAGACAGAGACACAGAGCCGGGGGAGAGAGGGGGACGGAGGGGTGCTGGACCCTCAGGGGAGCCGGAGGTCTGCTGCGGCGCTCGCAGGGCGTGGCCGTGGCCGTGGGGGGCCGGCGAGTGGCAAAAAGCCTACAGCACCCGGTATTCCCAGGCGGTCTCCCATCCAAGTACTAACCAGGCCCGACCCTGCTTAGCTTCCGAGATCAGACGAGATCGGGCGCGTTCAGGGTGGTATGGCCGTAGACGCTTGCAGCTTCCTCCTGCTGCCCCTAAGAGCCTGCCGCCGCCGCCGCCGCCGCCGCCGCCGCCGCCGCCCGCCCTCCTGCGCTCCCACGGGCCTTGGCCCGACCACCCGACACAACCCGCGCGCCGTGCCTGCGCCTCGCCTAAGCTGCCCACCTGCCCGCCTGCCTGCCCTGGCCCCCGCTTTGTCCGCCTCCCTGGCTACGTGTTCCCATGCCGCCGCCGCCGCCGCCTCTACCACCCCGCTCCTCGGGGCTCCACTCCTGCCGCGGCCTGCACAGCCCACACTCACGAGACAGGGACGGGGTGCCAGGGCCAGGGGCTCAGGTGGCTGCGAGGGGAAGGGTCGCTCGCGGTGCTCCTGTGCACAGGAGAGACAGACACACAGACACAGACAGCCACAGCGACGGGGGCGGGGGGCGTGGGGGCCGAGGGTGGTAGTCGGGGCTGGGGTCGGTGCCCTCCGGGCGGCGGCCTCACGCCCAGAGGGTGGCCAGTGACCAGTGGGTCAAGGTTTCCTCGGGACAGGGAGGGGGTGCCAAGGGACCCTGATCCCGGAAACAGTGGCCAGGGCCAGGGCTGGCTCACAGCTTTGTCAGAGGTGCCCATGGTGGAGGTGGAAACACACCGAGGTCCCGTTAGCCGTGGCCAGAGCGGCCAGGTTCCCTCCCGGAGAGTACCACCTGACTTGAGAGAGTGGTGGACTTGAGAGAGACAGGTCCCGCTGGCCGCCCCTTGCTCCCGCCCTTGCCCTTGCCCTTGCCCTTGCCCCTGCGCCTTGTGCCCTGCCCCTGCCCCTTCTCCTTGCGACCTGCCCACTGGCCCCTGTCCTCCCCCCAGGGCGCCTGCGCTTGGTCCGCAGAGGCCGGCAGGGGCTGGCGCGGCGGCTTTGCCCTGCATGTACCCCAAGCGCATCAATGGCAGGGGTCGCGGAGGGCCCCATGCCTAGTCAGAGATCTTCTAGACAAGGGCATCCTCCCTGGGTGGGGCAAGGGGTCAGGCAGGCCGCCGGCCGCGTGCGGACACAGCCCAGTTTCCCCCAGGTGTGGTCGGGCCTCACCGCCTCCTTCCTTCCTTCCTTCCTTCCTTCCTTCCTTCCTTCCTTCCTTCCTTCCTTCCTTCCTTCCTTCCTTCCTTCCCAGAGGCCACACCGAGGCCCTGAACCTGACGCCGTGGTTCCCCTTGGCCAGCAACCGCGTGGGTGAAGAGAGGTCAGAGCCCATGGTGCAGGAAGGAGCAGGTGGCCGCACCTGCTGTGGCAGCCGCCGGCCCGCCAGGGTGGCAGAGCCCACCCCCACCCCTCGCGGGGCCGAGTCTGGGGGGTGCGGGGACCGCCAAGTGTGGAGGAGCGGTCCCCGGAGAGGGTGGGTATGAGGCGGGACGGTGCGGGCACTGCGGTTGGTGCCCCAGGCAGGTCCTGGGCAGGGGGCGCGGGGCCTGCTGGTGCCTAAGGAGACAGAGACACAGAGCCGGGGGAGAGAGGGGGACGGAGGGGTGCTGGACCCTCAGGGGAGCCGGAGGTCTGCTGCGGCGCTCGCAGGGCGTGGCCGTGGCCGTGGGGGGCCGGCGAGTGGCAAAAAGCCTACAGCACCCGGTATTCCCAGGCGGTCTCCCATCCAAGTACTAACCAGGCCCGACCCTGCTTAGCTTCCGAGATCAGACGAGATCGGGCGCGTTCAGGGTGGTATGGCCGTAGACGCTTGCAGCCTCCTCCTGCTGGCCCTAAGAGCCTGCCGCCGCCGCCGCCGCCGCCGCCCGCCCTCCTGCGCTCCCACGGGCCTTGGCCCGACCACCCGACACAACCCGCGCGCCGTGCCTGCGCCTCGCCTAAGCTGCCCACCTGCCCGCCTGCCTGCCCTGGCCCCCGCTTTGTCCGCCTCCCTGGCTACGTGTTCCCATGCCGCCGCCGCCGCCGCCGCCGCCTCTACCACCCCGCTCCTCGGGGCTCCACTCCTGCCGCGGCCTGCACAGCCCACACTCACGAGACAGGGACGGGGTGCCAGGGCCAGGGGCTCAGGTGGCTGCGAGGGGAAGGGTCGCTCGCGGTGCTCCTGTGCACAGGAGAGACAGACACACAGACACAGACAGCCACAGCGACGGGGGCGGGGGGCGTGGGGGCCGAGGGTGGTAGTCGGGGCTGGGGTCGGTGCCCTCCGGGCGGCGGCCTCACGCCCAGAGGGTGGCCAGTGACCAGTGGGTCAAGGTTTCCTCGGGACAGGGAGGGGGTGCCAAGGGACCCTGATCCCGGAAACAGTGGCCAGGGCCAGGGCTGGCTCACAGCTTTGTCAGAGGTGCCCATGGTGGAGGTGGAAACACACCGAGGTCCCGTTAGCCGTGGCCAGAGCGGCCAGGTTCCCTCCCGGAGAGTACCACCTGACTTGAGAGAGTGGTGGACTTGAGAGAGACAGGTCCCGCTGGCCGCCCCTTGCTCCCGCCCTTGCCCTTGCCCTTGCCCTTGCCCCTGCGCCTTGTGCCCTGCCCCTGCCCCTTCTCCTTGCGACCTGCCCACTGGCCCCTGTCCTCCCCCCAGGGCGCCTGCGCTTGGTCCGCAGAGGCCGGCAGGGGCTGGCGCGGCGGCTTTGCCCTGCATGTACCCCAAGCGCATCAATGGCAGGGGTCGCGGAGGGCCCCATGCCTAGTCAGAGATCTTCTAGACAAGGGCATCCTCCCTGGGTGGGGCAAGGGGTCAGGCAGGCCGCCGGCCGCGTGCGGACACAGCCCAGTTTCCCCCAGGTGTGGTCGGGCCTCACCGCCTCCTTCCTTCCTTCCTTCCTTCCTTCCTTCCTTCCTTCCTTCCTTCCTTCCTTCCTTCCTTCCTTCCTTCCTTCCTTCCTTCCTTCCCAGAGGCCACACCGAGGCCCTGAACCTGACGCCGTGGTTCCCCTTGGCCAGCAACCGCGTGGGTGAAGAGAGGTCAGAGCCCATGGTGCAGGAAGGAGCAGGTGGCCGCACCTGCTGTGGCAGCCGCCGGCCCGCCAGGGTGGCAGAGCCCACCCCCACCCCTCGCGGGGCCGAGTCTGGGGGGTGCGGGGACCGCCAAGTGTGGAGGAGCGGTCCCCGGAGAGGGTGGGTATGAGGCGGGACGGTGCGGGCACTGCGGTTGGTGCCCCAGGCAGGTCCTGGGCAGGGGGCGCGGGGCCTGCTGGTGCCTAAGGAGACAGAGACACAGAGCCGGGGGAGAGAGGGGGACGGAGGGGTGCTGGACCCTCAGGGGAGCCGGAGGTCTGCTGCGGCGCTCGCAGGGCGTGGCCGTGGCCGTGGGGGGCCGGCGAGTGGCAAAAAGCCTACAGCACCCGGTATTCCCAGGCGGTCTCCCATCCAAGTACTAACCAGGCCCGACCCTGCTTAGCTTCCGAGATCAGACGAGATCGGGCGCGTTCAGGGTGGTATGGCCGTAGACGCTTGCAGCCTCCTCCTGCTGGCCCTAAGAGCCTGCCGCCGCCGCCGCCGCCGCCGCCGCCCGCCCTCCTGCGCTCCCGCGGGCCTTGGCCCGACCACCCGACACAACCCGCGCGCCGTGCCTGCGCCTCGCCTAAGCTGCCCACCTGCCCGCCTGCCTGCCCTGGCCCCCGCTTTGTCCGCCTCCCTGGCTACGTGTTCCCATGCCGCCGCCGCCGCCGCCTCTACCACCCCGCTCCTCGGGGCTCCACTCCTGCCGCGGCCTGCACAGCCCACACTCACGAGACAGGGACGGGGTGCCAGGGCCAGGGGCTCAGGTGGCTGCGAGGGGAAGGGTCGCTCGCGGTGCTCCTGTGCACAGGAGAGACAGACACACAGACACAGACAGCCACAGCGACGGGGGCGGGGGGCGTGGGGGCCGAGGGTGGTAGTCGGGGCTGGGGTCGGTGCCCTCCGGGCGGCGGCCTCACGCCCAGAGGGTGGCCAGTGACCAGTGGGTCAAGGTTTCCTCGGGACAGGGAGGGGGTGCCAAGGGACCCTGATCCCGGAAACAGTGGCCAGGGCCAGGGCTGGCTCACAGCTTTGTCAGAGGTGCCCATGGTGGAGGTGGAAACACACCGAGGTCCCGTTAGCCG
>NW_027457829.1:32500-40000 GCF_050624435.1 Tenrec ecaudatus
GGACAGGGAGGGGGTGCCAAGGGACCCTGATCCCGGAAACAGTGGCCAGGGCCAGGGCTGGCTCACAGCTTTGTCAGAGGTGCCCATGGTGGAGGTGGAAACACACCGAGGTCCCGTTAGCCGTGGCCAGAGCGGCCAGGTTCCCTCCCGGAGAGTACCACCTGACTTGAGAGAGTGGTGGACTTGAGAGAGACAGGTCCCGCTGGCCGCCCCTTGCTCCCGCCCTTGCCCTTGCCCTTGCCCTTGCCCTTGCCCCTGCGCCTTGTGCCCTGCCCCTGCCCCTTCTCCTTGCGACCTGCCCACTGGCCCCTGTCCTCCCCCCAGGGCGCCTGCGCTTGGTCCGCAGAGGCCGGCAGGGGCTGGCGCGGCGGCTTTGCCCTGCATGTACCCCAAGCGCATCAATGGCAGGGGTCGCGGAGGGCCCCATGCCTAGTCAGAGATCTTCTAGACAAGGGCATCCTCCCTGGGTGGGGCAAGGGGTCAGGCAGGCCGCCGGCCGCGTGCGGACACAGCCCAGTTTCCCCCAGGTGTGGTCGGGCCTCACCGCCTCCTTCCTTCCTTCCTTCCTTCCTTCCTTCCTTCCTTCCTTCCTTCCTTCCTTCCTTCCTTCCTTCCTTCCCAGAGGCCACACCGAGGCCCTGAACCTGACGCCGTGGTTCCCCTTGGCCAGCAACCGCGTGGGTGAAGAGAGGTCAGAGCCCATGGTGCAGGAAGGAGCAGGTGGCCGCACCTGCTGTGGCAGCCGCCGGCCCGCCAGGGTGGCAGAGCCCACCCCCACCCCTCGCGGGGCCGAGTCTGGGGGGTGCGGGGACCGCCAAGTGTGGAGGAGCGGTCCCCGGAGAGGGTGGGTATGAGGCGGGACGGTGCGGGCACTGCGGTTGGTGCCCCAGGCAGGTCCTGGGCAGGGGGCGCGGGGCCTGCTGGTGCCTAAGGAGACAGAGACACAGAGCCGGGGGAGAGAGGGGGACGGAGGGGTGCTGGACCCTCAGGGGAGCCGGAGGTCTGCTGCGGCGCCGCAGGGCGTGGCCGTGGCCGTGGGGGGCCGGCGAGTGGCAAAAAGCCTACAGCACCCGGTATTCCCAGGCGGTCTCCCATCCAAGTACTAACCAGGCCCGACCCTGCTTAGCTTCCGAGATCAGACGAGATCGGGCGCGTTCAGGGTGGTATGGCCGTAGACGCTTGCAGCTTCCTCCTGCTGGCCCTAAGAGCCTGCCGCCGCCGCCGCCGCCGCCGCCGCCGCCGCCGCCCGCCCTCCTGCGCTCCCACGGGCCTTGGCCCGACCACCCGACACAACCCGCGCGCCGTGCCTGCGCCTCGCCTAAGCTGCCCACCTGCCCGCCTGCCTGCCCTGGCCCCCGCTTTGTCCGCCTCCCTGCCTACGTGTTCCCATGCCGCCGCCGCCGCCGCCTCTACCACCCCGCTCCTCGGGGCTCCACTCCTGCCGCGGCCTGCACAGCCCACACTCACGAGACAGGGACGGGGTGCCAGGGCCAGGGGCTCAGGTGGCTGCGAGGGGAAGGGTCGCTCGCGGTGCTCCTGTGCACAGGAGAGACAGACACACAGACACAGACAGCCACAGCGACGGGGGCGGGGGGCGTGGGGGCCGAGGGTGGTAGTCGGGGCTGGGGTCGGTGCCCTCCGGGCGGCGGCCTCACGCCCAGAGGGTGGCCAGTGACCAGTGGGTCAAGGTTTCCTCGGGACAGGGAGGGGGTGCCAAGGGACCCTGATCCCGGAAACAGTGGCCAGGGCCAGGGCTGGCTCACAGCTTTGTCAGAGGTGCCCATGGTGGAGGTGGAAACACACCGAGGTCCCGTTAGCCGTGGCCAGAGCGGCCAGGTTCCCTCCCGGAGAGTACCACCTGACTTGAGAGAGTGGTGGACTTGAGAGAGACAGGTCCCGCTGGCCGCCCCTTGCTCCCGCCCTTGCCCTTGCCCTTGCCCTTGCCCTTGCCCCTGCGCCTTGTGCCCTGCCCCTGCCCCTTCTCCTTGCGACCTGCCCACTGGCCCCTGTCCTCCCCCCAGGGCGCCTGCGCTTGGTCCGCAGAGGCCGGCAGGGGCTGGCGCGGCGGCTTTGCCCTGCATGTACCCCAAGCGCATCAATGGCAGGGGTCGCGGAGGGCCCCATGCCTAGTCAGAGATCTTCTAGACAAGGGCATCCTCCCTGGGTGGGGCAAGGGGTCAGGCAGGCCGCCGGCCGCGTGCGGACACAGCCCAGTTTCCCCCAGGTGTGGTCGGGCCTCACCGCCTCCTTCCTTCCTTCCTTCCTTCCTTCCTTCCTTCCTTCCTTCCTTCCTTCCTTCCTTCCTTCCTTCCTTCCTTCCTTCCTTCCCAGAGGCCACACCGAGGCCCTGAACCTGACGCCGTGGTTCCCCTTGGCCAGCAACCGCGTGGGTGAAGAGAGGTCAGAGCCCATGGTGCAGGAAGGAGCAGGTGGCCGCACCTGCTGTGGCAGCCGCCGGCCCGCCAGGGTGGCAGAGCCCACCCCCACCCCTCGCGGGGCCGAGTCTGGGGGGTGCGGGGACCGCCAAGTGTGGAGGAGCGGTCCCCGGAGAGGGTGGGTATGAGGCGGGACGGTGCGGGCACTGCGGTTGGTGCCCCAGGCAGGTCCTGGGCAGGGGGCGCGGGGCCTGCTGGTGCCTAAGGAGACAGAGACACAGAGCCGGGGGAGAGAGGGGGACGGAGGGGTGCTGGACCCTCAGGGGAGCCGGAGGTCTGCTGCGGCGCCGCAGGGCGTGGCCGTGGCCGTGGGGGGCCGGCGAGTGGCAAAAAGCCTACAGCACCCGGTATTCCCAGGCGGTCTCCCATCCAAGTACTAACCAGGCCCGACCCTGCTTAGCTTCCGAGATCAGACGAGATCGGGCGCGTTCAGGGTGGTATGGCCGTAGACGCTTGCAGCCTCCTCCTGCTGGCCCTAAGAGCCTGCCGCCGCCGCCGCCGCCGCCGCCGCCGCCGCCGCCGCCCGCCCTCCTGCGCTCCCACGGCCTTGGCCCGACCACCCGACACAACCCGCGCGCCGTGCCTGCGCCTCGCCTAAGCTGCCCACCTGCCCGCCTGCCTGCCCTGGCCCCCGCTTTGTCCGCCTCCCTGCCTACGTGTTCCCATGCCGCCGCCGCCGCCGCCTCTACCACCCCGCTCCTCGGGGCTCCACTCCTGCCGCGGCCTGCACAGCCCACACTCACGAGACAGGGACGGGGTGCCAGGGCCAGGGGCTCAGGTGGCTGCGAGGGGAAGGGTCGCTCGCGGTGCTCCTGTGCACAGGAGAGACAGACACACAGACACAGACAGCCACAGCGACGGGGGCGGGGGGCGTGGGGGCCGAGGGTGGTAGTCGGGGCTGGGGTCGGTGCCCTCCGGGCGGCGGCCTCACGCCCAGAGGGTGGCCAGTGACCAGTGGGTCAAGGTTTCCTCGGGACAGGGAGGGGGTGCCAAGGGACCCTGATCCCGGAAACAGTGGCCAGGGCCAGGGCTGGCTCACAGCTTTGTCAGAGGTGCCCATGGTGGAGGTGGAAACACACCGAGGTCCCGTTAGCCGTGGCCAGAGCGGCCAGGTTCCCTCCCGGAGAGTACCACCTGACTTGAGAGAGTGGTGGACTTGAGAGAGACAGGTCCCGCTGGCCGCCCCTTGCTCCCGCCCTTGCCCTTGCCCTTGCCCTTGCCCCTGCGCCTTGTGCCCTGCCCCTGCCCCTTCTCCTTGCGACCTGCCCACTGGCCCCTGTCCTCCCCCCAGGGCGCCTGCGCTTGGTCCGCAGAGGCCGGCAGGGGCTGGCGCGGCGGCTTTGCCCTGCATGTACCCCAAGCGCATCAATGGCAGGGGTCGCGGAGGGCCCCATGCCTAGTCAGAGATCTTCTAGACAAGGGCATCCTCCCTGGGTGGGGCAAGGGGTCAGGCAGGCCGCCGGCCGCGTGCGGACACAGCCCAGTTTCCCCCAGGTGTGGTCGGGCCTCACCGCCTCCTTCCTTCCTTCCTTCCTTCCTTCCTTCCTTCCTTCCTTCCTTCCTTCCTTCCTTCCTTCCTTCCTTCCCAGAGGCCACACCGAGGCCCTGAACCTGACGCCGTGGTTCCCCTTGGCCAGCAACCGCGTGGGTGAAGAGAGGTCAGAGCCCATGGTGCAGGAAGGAGCAGGTGGCCGCACCTGCTGTGGCAGCCGCCGGCCCGCCAGGGTGGCAGAGCCCACCCCCACCCCTCGCGGGGCCGAGTCTGGGGGGTGCGGGGACCGCCAAGTGTGGAGGAGCGGTCCCCGGAGAGGGTGGGTATGAGGCGGGACGGTGCGGGCACTGCGGTTGGTGCCCCAGGCAGGTCCTGGGCAGGGGGCGCGGGGCCTGCTGGTGCCTAAGGAGACAGAGACACAGAGCCGGGGGAGAGAGGGGGACGGAGGGGTGCTGGACCCTCAGGGGAGCCGGAGGTCTGCTGCGGCGCCGCAGGGCGTGGCCGTGGCCGTGGGGGGCCGGCGAGTGGCAAAAAGCCTACAGCACCCGGTATTCCCAGGCGGTCTCCCATCCAAGTACTAACCAGGCCCGACCCTGCTTAGCTTCCGAGATCAGACGAGATCGGGCGCGTTCAGGGTGGTATGGCCGTAGACGCTTGCAGCTTCCTCCTGCTGGCCCTAAGAGCCTGCCGCCGCCGCCGCCGCCGCCGCCGCCGCCGCCGCCCGCCCTCCTGCGCTCCCACGGGCCTTGGCCCGACCACCCGACACAACCCGCGCGCCGTGCCTGCGCCTCGCCTAAGCTGCCCACCTGCCCGCCTGCCTGCCCTGGCCCCCGCTTTGTCCGCCTCCCTGCCTACGTGTTCCCATGCCGCCGCCGCCGCCGCCTCTACCACCCCGCTCCTCGGGGCTCCACTCCTGCCGCGGCCTGCACAGCCCACACTCACGAGACAGGGACGGGGTGCCAGGGCCAGGGGCTCAGGTGGCTGCGAGGGGAAGGGTCGCTCGCGGTGCTCCTGTGCACAGGAGAGACAGACACACAGACACAGACAGCCACAGCGACGGGGGCGGGGGGCGTGGGGGCCGAGGGTGGTAGTCGGGGCTGGGGTCGGTGCCCTCCGGGCGGCGGCCTCACGCCCAGAGGGTGGCCAGTGACCAGTGGGTCAAGGTTTCCTCGGGACAGGGAGGGGGTGCCAAGGGACCCTGATCCCGGAAACAGTGGCCAGGGCCAGGGCTGGCTCACAGCTTTGTCAGAGGTGCCCATGGTGGAGGTGGAAACACACCGAGGTCCCGTTAGCCGTGGCCAGAGCGGCCAGGTTCCCTCCCGGAGAGTACCACCTGACTTGAGAGAGTGGTGGACTTGAGAGAGACAGGTCCCGCTGGCCGCCCCTTGCTCCCGCCCTTGCCCTTGCCCTTGCCCTTGCCCTTGCCCCTGCGCCTTGTGCCCTGCCCCTGCCCCTTCTCCTTGCGACCTGCCCACTGGCCCCTGTCCTCCCCCCAGGGCGCCTGCGCTTGGTCCGCAGAGGCCGGCAGGGGCTGGCGCGGCGGCTTTGCCCTGCATGTACCCCAAGCGCATCAATGGCAGGGGTCGCGGAGGGCCCCATGCCTAGTCAGAGATCTTCTAGACAAGGGCATCCTCCCTGGGTGGGGCAAGGGGTCAGGCAGGCCGCCGGCCGCGTGCGGACACAGCCCAGTTTCCCCCAGGTGTGGTCGGGCCTCACCGCCTCCTTCCTTCCTTCCTTCCTTCCTTCCTTCCTTCCTTCCTTCCTTCCTTCCTTCCTTCCTTCCTTCCTTCCTTCCTTCCTTCCCAGAGGCCACACCGAGGCCCTGAACCTGACGCCGTGGTTCCCCTTGGCCAGCAACCGCGTGGGTGAAGAGAGGTCAGAGCCCATGGTGCAGGAAGGAGCAGGTGGCCGCACCTGCTGTGGCAGCCGCCGGCCCGCCAGGGTGGCAGAGCCCACCCCCACCCCTCGCGGGGCCGAGTCTGGGGGGTGCGGGGACCGCCAAGTGTGGAGGAGCGGTCCCCGGAGAGGGTGGGTATGAGGCGGGACGGTGCGGGCACTGCGGTTGGTGCCCCAGGCAGGTCCTGGGCAGGGGGCGCGGGGCCTGCTGGTGCCTAAGGAGACAGAGACACAGAGCCGGGGGAGAGAGGGGGACGGAGGGGTGCTGGACCCTCAGGGGAGCCGGAGGTCTGCTGCGGCGCCGCAGGGCGTGGCCGTGGCCGTGGGGGGCCGGCGAGTGGCAAAAAGCCTACAGCACCCGGTATTCCCAGGCGGTCTCCCATCCAAGTACTAACCAGGCCCGACCCTGCTTAGCTTCCGAGATCAGACGAGATCGGGCGCGTTCAGGGTGGTATGGCCGTAGACGCTTGCAGCCTCCTCCTGCTGGCCCTAAGAGCCTGCCGCCGCCGCCGCCGCCGCCGCCGCCGCCGCCGCCGCCCGCCCTCCTGCGCTCCCACGGCCTTGGCCCGACCACCCGACACAACCCGCGCGCCGTGCCTGCGCCTCGCCTAAGCTGCCCACCTGCCCGCCTGCCTGCCCTGGCCCCCGCTTTGTCCGCCTCCCTGCCTACGTGTTCCCATGCCGCCGCCGCCGCCGCCTCTACCACCCCGCTCCTCGGGGCTCCACTCCTGCCGCGGCCTGCACAGCCCACACTCACGAGACAGGGACGGGGTGCCAGGGCCAGGGGCTCAGGTGGCTGCGAGGGGAAGGGTCGCTCGCGGTGCTCCTGTGCACAGGAGAGACAGACACACAGACACAGACAGCCACAGCGACGGGGGCGGGGGGCGTGGGGGCCGAGGGTGGTAGTCGGGGCTGGGGTCGGTGCCCTCCGGGCGGCGGCCTCACGCCCAGAGGGTGGCCAGTGACCAGTGGGTCAAGGTTTCCTCGGGACAGGGAGGGGGTGCCAAGGGACCCTGATCCCGGAAACAGTGGCCAGGGCCAGGGCTGGCTCACAGCTTTGTCAGAGGTGCCCATGGTGGAGGTGGAAACACACCGAGGTCCCGTTAGCCGTGGCCAGAGCGGCCAGGTTCCCTCCCGGAGAGTACCACCTGACTTGAGAGAGTGGTGGACTTGAGAGAGACAGGTCCCGCTGGCCGCCCCTTGCTCCCGCCCTTGCCCTTGCCCTTGCCCTTGCCCCTGCGCCTTGTGCCCTGCCCCTGCCCCTTCTCCTTGCGACCTGCCCACTGGCCCCTGTCCTCCCCCCAGGGCGCCTGCGCTTGGTCCGCAGAGGCCGGCAGGGGCTGGCGCGGCGGCTTTGCCCTGCATGTACCCCAAGCGCATCAATGGCAGGGGTCGCGGAGGGCCCCATGCCTAGTCAGAGATCTTCTAGACAAGGGCATCCTCCCTGGGTGGGGCAAGGGGTCAGGCAGGCCGCCGGCCGCGTGCGGACACAGCCCAGTTTCCCCCAGGTGTGGTCGGGCCTCACCGCCTCCTTCCTTCCTTCCTTCCTTCCTTCCTTCCTTCCTTCCTTCCTTCCTTCCTTCCTTCCTTCCTTCCTTCCTTCCCAGAGGCCACACCGAGGCCCTGAACCTGACGCCGTGGTTCCCCTTGGCCAGCAACCGCGTGGGTGAAGAGAGG
>NW_027457829.1:42500-68309 GCF_050624435.1 Tenrec ecaudatus
ACTCACGAGACAGGGACGGGGTGCCAGGGCCAGGGGCTCAGGTGGCTGCGAGGGGAAGGGTCGCTCGCGGTGCTCCTGTGCACAGGAGAGACAGACACACAGACACAGACAGCCACAGCGACGGGGGCGGGGGGCGTGGGGGCCGAGGGTGGTAGTCGGGGCTGGGGTCGGTGCCCTCCGGGCGGCGGCCTCACGCCCAGAGGGTGGCCAGTGACCAGTGGGTCAAGGTTTCCTCGGGACAGGGAGGGGGTGCCAAGGGACCCTGATCCCGGAAACAGTGGCCAGGGCCAGGGCTGGCTCACAGCTTTGTCAGAGGTGCCCATGGTGGAGGTGGAAACACACCGAGGTCCCGTTAGCCGTGGCCAGAGCGGCCAGGTTCCCTCCCGGAGAGTACCACCTGACTTGAGAGAGTGGTGGACTTGAGAGAGACAGGTCCCGCTGGCCGCCCCTTGCTCCCGCCCTTGCCCTTGCCCTTGCCCTTGCCCTTGCCCCTGCGCCTTGTGCCCTGCCCCTGCCCCTTCTCCTTGCGACCTGCCCACTGGCCCCTGTCCTCCCCCCAGGGCGCCTGCGCTTGGTCCGCAGAGGCCGGCAGGGGCTGGCGCGGCGGCTTTGCCCTGCATGTACCCCAAGCGCATCAATGGCAGGGGTCGCGGAGGGCCCCATGCCTAGTCAGAGATCTTCTAGACAAGGGCATCCTCCCTGGGTGGGGCAAGGGGTCAGGCAGGCCGCCGGCCGCGTGCGGACACAGCCCAGTTTCCCCCAGGTGTGGTCGGGCCTCACCGCCTCCTTCCTTCCTTCCTTCCTTCCTTCCTTCCTTCCTTCCTTCCTTCCTTCCTTCCTTCCTTCCTTCCTTCCTTCCTTCCCAGAGGCCACACCGAGGCCCTGAACCTGACGCCGTGGTTCCCCTTGGCCAGCAACCGCGTGGGTGAAGAGAGGTCAGAGCCCATGGTGCAGGAAGGAGCAGGTGGCCGCACCTGCTGTGGCAGCCGCCGGCCCGCCAGGGTGGCAGAGCCCACCCCCACCCCTCGCGGGGCCGAGTCTGGGGGGTGCGGGGACCGCCAAGTGTGGAGGAGCGGTCCCCGGAGAGGGTGGGTATGAGGCGGGACGGTGCGGGCACTGCGGTTGGTGCCCCAGGCAGGTCCTGGGCAGGGGGCGCGGGGCCTGCTGGTGCCTAAGGAGACAGAGACACAGAGCCGGGGGAGAGAGGGGGACGGAGGGGTGCTGGACCCTCAGGGGAGCCGGAGGTCTGCTGCGGCGCCGCAGGGCGTGGCCGTGGCCGTGGGGGGCCGGCGAGTGGCAAAAAGCCTACAGCACCCGGTATTCCCAGGCGGTCTCCCATCCAAGTACTAACCAGGCCCGACCCTGCTTAGCTTCCGAGATCAGACGAGATCGGGCGCGTTCAGGGTGGTATGGCCGTAGACACTTGCAGCTTCCTCCTGCTGGCCCTAAGAGCCTGCCGCCGCCGCCGCCGCCGCCGCCGCCGCCGCCGCCCGCCCTCCTGCGCTCCCACGGGCCTTGGCCCGACCACCCGACACAACCCGCGCGCCGTGCCTGCGCCTCGCCTAAGCTGCCCACCTGCCCGCCTGCCTGCCCTGGCCCCCGCTTTGTCCGCCTCCCTGCCTACGTGTTCCCATGCCGCCGCCGCCGCCGCCTCTACCACCCCGCTCCTCGGGGCTCCACTCCTGCCGCGGCCTGCACAGCCCACACTCACGAGACAGGGACGGGGTGCCAGGGCCAGGGGCTCAGGTGGCTGCGAGGGGAAGGGTCGCTCGCGGTGCTCCTGTGCACAGGAGAGACAGACACACAGACACAGACAGCCACAGCGACGGGGGCGGGGGGCGTGGGGGCCGAGGGTGGTAGTCGGGGCTGGGGTCGGTGCCCTCCGGGCGGCGGCCTCACGCCCAGAGGGTGGCCAGTGACCAGTGGGTCAAGGTTTCCTCGGGACAGGGAGGGGGTGCCAAGGGACCCTGATCCCGGAAACAGTGGCCAGGGCCAGGGCTGGCTCACAGCTTTGTCAGAGGTGCCCATGGTGGAGGTGGAAACACACCGAGGTCCCGTTAGCCGTAGCCAGAGCGGCCAGGTTCCCTCCCGGAGAGTACCACCTGACTTGAGAGAGTGGTGGACTTGAGAGAGACAGGTCCCGCTGGCCGCCCCTTGCTCCCGCCCTTGCCCTTGCCCTTGCCCTTGCCCCTGCGCCTTGTGCCCTGCCCCTGCCCCTTCTCCTTGCGACCTGCCCACTGGCCCCTGTCCTCCCCCCAGGGCGCCTGCGCTTGGTCCGCAGAGGCCGGCAGGGGCTGGCGCGGCGGCTTTGCCCTGCATGTACCCCAAGCGCATCAATGGCAGGGGTCGCGGAGGGCCCCATGCCTAGTCAGAGATCTTCTAGACAAGGGCATCCTCCCTGGGTGGGGCAAGGGGTCAGGCAGGCCGCCGGCCGCGTGCGGACACAGCCCAGTTTCCCCCAGGTGTGGTCGGGCCTCACCGCCTCCTTCCTTCCTTCCTTCCTTCCTTCCTTCCTTCCTTCCTTCCTTCCTTCCTTCCTTCCTTCCTTCCTTCCTTCCTTCCTTCCTTCCTTCCCAGAGGCCACACCGAGGCCCTGAACCTGACGCCGTGGTTCCCCTTGGCCAGCAACCGCGTGGGTGAAGAGAGGTCAGAGCCCATGGTGCAGGAAGGAGCAGGTGGCCGCACCTGCTGTGGCAGCCGCCGGCCCGCCAGGGTGGCAGAGCCCACCCCCACCCCTCGCGGGGCCGAGTCTGGGGGGTGCGGGGACCGCCAAGTGTGGAGGAGCGGTCCCCGGAGAGGGTGGGTATGAGGCGGGACGGTGCGGGCACTGCGGTTGGTGCCCCAGGCAGGTCCTGGGCAGGGGGCGCGGGGCCTGCTGGTGCCTAAGGAGACAGAGACACAGAGCCGGGGGAGAGAGGGGGACGGAGGGGTGCTGGACCCTCAGGGGAGCCGGAGGTCTGCTGCGGCGCCGCAGGGCGTGGCCGTGGCCGTGGGGGGCCGGCGAGTGGCAAAAAGCCTACAGCACCCGGTATTCCCAGGCGGTCTCCCATCCAAGTACTAACCAGGCCCGACCCTGCTTAGCTTCCGAGATCAGACGAGATCGGGCGCGTTCAGGGTGGTATGGCCGTAGACGCTTGCAGCCTCCTCCTGCTGGCCCTAAGAGCCTGCCGCCGCCGCCGCCGCCGCCGCCGCCGCCGCCGCCCGCCCTCCTGCGCTCCCACGGCCTTGGCCCGACCACCCGACACAACCCGCGCGCCGTGCCTGCGCCTCGCCTAAGCTGCCCACCTGCCCGCCTGCCTGCCCTGGCCCCCGCTTTGTCCGCCTCCCTGCCTACGTGTTCCCATGCCGCCGCCGCCGCCGCCTCTACCACCCCGCTCCTCGGGGCTCCACTCCTGCCGCGGCCTGCACAGCCCACACTCACGAGACAGGGACGGGGTGCCAGGGCCAGGGGCTCAGGTGGCTGCGAGGGGAAGGGTCGCTCGCGGTGCTCCTGTGCACAGGAGAGACAGACACACAGACACAGACAGCCACAGCGACGGGGGCGGGGGGCGTGGGGGCCGAGGGTGGTAGTCGGGGCTGGGGTCGGTGCCCTCCGGGCGGCGGCCTCACGCCCAGAGGGTGGCCAGTGACCAGTGGGTCAAGGTTTCCTCGGGACAGGGAGGGGGTGCCAAGGGACCCTGATCCCGGAAACAGTGGCCAGGGCCAGGGCTGGCTCACAGCTTTGTCAGAGGTGCCCATGGTGGAGGTGGAAACACACCGAGGTCCCGTTAGCCGTGGCCAGAGCGGCCAGGTTCCCTCCCGGAGAGTACCACCTGACTTGAGAGAGTGGTGGACTTGAGAGAGACAGGTCCCGCTGGCCGCCCCTTGCTCCCGCCCTTGCCCTTGCCCTTGCCCTTGCCCTTGCCCCTGCGCCTTGTGCCCTGCCCCTGCCCCTTCTCCTTGCGACCTGCCCACTGGCCCCTGTCCTCCCCCCAGGGCGCCTGCGCTTGGTCCGCAGAGGCCGGCAGGGGCTGGCGCGGCGGCTTTGCCCTGCATGTACCCCAAGCGCATCAATGGCAGGGGTCGCGGAGGGCCCCATGCCTAGTCAGAGATCTTCTAGACAAGGGCATCCTCCCTGGGTGGGGCAAGGGGTCAGGCAGGCCGCCGGCCGCGTGCGGACACAGCCCAGTTTCCCCCAGGTGTGGTCGGGCCTCACCGCCTCCTTCCTTCCTTCCTTCCTTCCTTCCTTCCTTCCTTCCTTCCTTCCTTCCTTCCTTCCTTCCTTCCTTCCTTCCTTCCTTCCTTCCCAGAGGCCACACCGAGGCCCTGAACCTGACGCCGTGGTTCCCCTTGGCCAGCAACCGCGTGGGTGAAGAGAGGTCAGAGCCCATGGTGCAGGAAGGAGCAGGTGGCCGCACCTGCTGTGGCAGCCGCCGGCCCGCCAGGGTGGCAGAGCCCACCCCCACCCCTCGCGGGGCCGAGTCTGGGGGGTGCGGGGACCGCCAAGTGTGGAGGAGCGGTCCCCGGAGAGGGTGGGTATGAGGCGGGACGGTGCGGGCACTGCGGTTGGTGCCCCAGGCAGGTCCTGGGCAGGGGGCGCGGGGCCTGCTGGTGCCTAAGGAGACAGAGACACAGAGCCGGGGGAGAGAGGGGGACGGAGGGGTGCTGGACCCTCAGGGGAGCCGGAGGTCTGCTGCGGCGCCGCAGGGCGTGGCCGTGGCCGTGGGGGGCCGGCGAGTGGCAAAAAGCCTACAGCACCCGGTATTCCCAGGCGGTCTCCCATCCAAGTACTAACCAGGCCCGACCCTGCTTAGCTTCCGAGATCAGACGAGATCGGGCGCGTTCAGGGTGGTATGGCCGTAGACGCTTGCAGCCTCCTCCTGCTGGCCCTAAGAGCCTGCCGCCGCCGCCGCCGCCGCCGCCGCCGCCGCCGCCGCCCGCCCTCCTGCGCTCCCACGGCCTTGGCCCGACCACCCGACACAACCCGCGCGCCGTGCCTGCGCCTCGCCTAAGCTGCCCACCTGCCCGCCTGCCTGCCCTGGCCCCCGCTTTGTCCGCCTCCCTGCCTACGTGTTCCCATGCCGCCGCCGCCGCCGCCTCTACCACCCCGCTCCTCGGGGCTCCACTCCTGCCGCGGCCTGCACAGCCCACACTCACGAGACAGGGACGGGGTGCCAGGGCCAGGGGCTCAGGTGGCTGCGAGGGGAAGGGTCGCTCGCGGTGCTCCTGTGCACAGGAGAGACAGACACACAGACACAGACAGCCACAGCCACGGGGGCGGGGGGCGTGGGGGCCGAGGGTGGTAGTCGGGGCTGGGGTCGGTGCCCTCCGGGCGGCGGCCTCACGCCCAGAGGGTGGCCAGTGACCAGTGGGTCAAGGTTTCCTCGGGACAGGGAGGGGGTGCCAAGGGACCCTGATCCCGGAAACAGTGGCCAGGGCCAGGGCTGGCTCACAGCTTTGTCAGAGGTGCCCATGGTGGAGGTGGAAACACACCGAGGTCCCGTTAGCCGTGGCCAGAGCGGCCAGGTTCCCTCCCGGAGAGTACCACCTGACTTGAGAGAGTGGTGGACTTGAGAGAGACAGGTCCCGCTGGCCGCCCCTTGCTCCCGCCCTTGCCCTTGCCCTTGCCCTTGCCCTTGCCCCTGCGCCTTGTGCCCTGCCCCTGCCCCTTCTCCTTGCGACCTGCCCACTGGCCCCTGTCCTCCCCCCAGGGCGCCTGCGCTTGGTCCGCAGAGGCCGGCAGGGGCTGGCGCGGCGGCTTTGCCCTGCATGTACCCCAAGCGCATCAATGGCAGGGGTCGCGGAGGGCCCCATGCCTAGTCAGAGATCTTCTAGACAAGGGCATCCTCCCTGGGTGGGGCAAGGGGTCAGGCAGGCCGCCGGCCGCGTGCGGACACAGCCCAGTTTCCCCCAGGTGTGGTCGGGCCTCACCGCCTCCTTCCTTCCTTCCTTCCTTCCTTCCTTCCTTCCTTCCTTCCTTCCTTCCTTCCTTCCTTCCTTCCTTCCTTCCTTCCCAGAGGCCACACCGAGGCCCTGAACCTGACGCCGTGGTTCCCCTTGGCCAGCAACCGCGTGGGTGAAGAGAGGTCAGAGCCCATGGTGCAGGAAGGAGCAGGTGGCCGCACCTGCTGTGGCAGCCGCCGGCCCGCCAGGGTGGCAGAGCCCACCCCCACCCCTCGCGGGGCCGAGTCTGGGGGGTGCGGGGACCGCCAAGTGTGGAGGAGCGGTCCCCGGAGAGGGTGGGTATGAGGCGGGACGGTGCGGGCACTGCGGTTGGTGCCCCAGGCAGGTCCTGGGCAGGGGGCGCGGGGCCTGCTGGTGCCTAAGGAGACAGAGACACAGAGCCGGGGGAGAGAGGGGGACGGAGGGGTGCTGGACCCTCAGGGGAGCCGGAGGTCTGCTGCGGCGCTCGCAGGGCGTGGCCGTGGCCGTGGGGGGCCGGCGAGTGGCAAAAAGCCTACAGCACCCGGTATTCCCAGGCGGTCTCCCATCCAAGTACTAACCAGGCCCGACCCTGCTTAGCTTCCGAGATCAGACGAGATCGGGCGCGTTCAGGGTGGTATGGCCGTAGACGCTTGCAGCTTCCTCCTGCTGGCCCTAAGAGCCTGCCGCCGCCGCCGCCGCCGCCGCCGCCGCCGCCGCCCGCCCTCCTGCGCTCCCACGGGCCTTGGCCCGACCACCCGACACAACCCGCGCGCCGTGCCTGCGCCTCGCCTAAGCTGCCCACCTGCCCGCCTGCCTGCCCTGGCCCCCGCTTTGTCCGCCTCCCTGGCTACGTGTTCCCATGCCGCCGCCGCCGCCGCCTCTACCACCCCGCTCCTCGGGGCTCCACTCCTGCCGCGGCCTGCACAGCCCACACTCACGAGACAGGGACGGGGTGCCAGGGCCAGGGGCTCAGGTGGCTGCGAGGGGAAGGGTCGCTCGCGGTGCTCCTGTGCACAGGAGAGACAGACACACAGACACAGACAGCCACAGCGACGGGGGCGGGGGGCGTGGGGGCCGAGGGTGGTAGTCGGGGCTGGGGTCGGTGCCCTCCGGGCGGCGGCCTCACGCCCAGAGGGTGGCCAGTGACCAGTGGGTCAAGGTTTCCTCGGGACAGGGAGGGGGTGCCAAGGGACCCTGATCCCGGAAACAGTGGCCAGGGCCAGGGCTGGCTCACAGCTTTGTCAGAGGTGCCCATGGTGGAGGTGGAAACACACCGAGGTCCCGTTAGCCGTGGCCAGAGCGGCCAGGTTCCCTCCCGGAGAGTACCACCTGACTTGAGAGAGTGGTGGACTTGAGAGAGACAGGTCCCGCTGGCCGCCCCTTGCTCCCGCCCTTGCCCTTGCCCTTGCCCTTGCCCTTGCCCCTGCGCCTTGTGCCCTGCCCCTGCCCCTTCTCCTTGCGACCTGCCCACTGGCCCCTGTCCTCCCCCCAGGGCGCCTGCGCTTGGTCCGCAGAGGCCGGCAGGGGCTGGCGCGGCGGCTTTGCCCTGCATGTACCCCAAGCGCATCAATGGCAGGGGTCGCGGAGGGCCCCATGCCTAGTCAGAGATCTTCTAGACAAGGGCATCCTCCCTGGGTGGGGCAAGGGGTCAGGCAGGCCGCCGGCCGCGTGCGGACACAGCCCAGTTTCCCCCAGGTGTGGTCGGGCCTCACCGCCTCCTTCCTTCCTTCCTTCCTTCCTTCCTTCCTTCCTTCCTTCCTTCCTTCCTTCCTTCCTTCCTTCCTTCCTTCCTTCCTTCCTTCCTTCCTTCCCAGAGGCCACACCGAGGCCCTGAACCTGACGCCGTGGTTCCCCTTGGCCAGCAACCGCGTGGGTGAAGAGAGGTCAGAGCCCATGGTGCAGGAAGGAGCAGGTGGCCGCACCTGCTGTGGCAGCCGCCGGCCCGCCAGGGTGGCAGAGCCCACCCCCACCCCTCGCGGGGCCGAGTCTGGGGGGTGCGGGGACCGCCAAGTGTGGAGGAGCGGTCCCCGGAGAGGGTGGGTATGAGGCGGGACGGTGCGGGCACTGCGGTTGGTGCCCCAGGCAGGTCCTGGGCAGGGGGCGCGGGGCCTGCTGGTGCCTAAGGAGACAGAGACACAGAGCCGGGGGAGAGAGGGGGACGGAGGGGTGCTGGACCCTCAGGGGAGCCGGAGGTCTGCTGCGGCGCCGCAGGGCGTGGCCGTGGCCGTGGGGGGCCGGCGAGTGGCAAAAAGCCTACAGCACCCGGTATTCCCAGGCGGTCTCCCATCCAAGTACTAACCAGGCCCGACCCTGCTTAGCTTCCGAGATCAGACGAGATCGGGCGCGTTCAGGGTGGTATGGCCGTAGACGCTTGCAGCTTCCTCCTGCTGGCCCTAAGAGCCTGCCGCCGCCGCCGCCGCCGCCGCCGCCGCCGCCGCCCGCCCTCCTGCGCTCCCACGGGCCTTGGCCCGACCACCCGACACAACCCGCGCGCCGTGCCTGCGCCTCGCCTAAGCTGCCCACCTGCCCGCCTGCCTGCCCTGGCCCCCGCTTTGTCCGCCTCCCTGCCTACGTGTTCCCATGCCGCCGCCGCCGCCGCCTCTACCACCCCGCTCCTCGGGGCTCCACTCCTGCCGCGGCCTGCACAGCCCACACTCACGAGACAGGGACGGGGTGCCAGGGCCAGGGGCTCAGGTGGCTGCGAGGGGAAGGGTCGCTCGCGGTGCTCCTGTGCACAGGAGAGACAGACACACAGACACAGACAGCCACAGCGACGGGGGCGGGGGGCGTGGGGGCCGAGGGTGGTAGTCGGGGCTGGGGTCGGTGCCCTCCGGGCGGCGGCCTCACGCCCAGAGGGTGGCCAGTGACCAGTGGGTCAAGGTTTCCTCGGGACAGGGAGGGGGTGCCAAGGGACCCTGATCCCGGAAACAGTGGCCAGGGCCAGGGCTGGCTCACAGCTTTGTCAGAGGTGCCCATGGTGGAGGTGGAAACACACCGAGGTCCCGTTAGCCGTAGCCAGAGCGGCCAGGTTCCCTCCCGGAGAGTACCACCTGACTTGAGAGAGTGGTGGACTTGAGAGAGACAGGTCCCGCTGGCCGCCCCTTGCTCCCGCCCTTGCCCTTGCCCTTGCCCTTGCCCCTGCGCCTTGTGCCCTGCCCCTGCCCCTTCTCCTTGCGACCTGCCCACTGGCCCCTGTCCTCCCCCCAGGGCGCCTGCGCTTGGTCCGCAGAGGCCGGCAGGGGCTGGCGCGGCGGCTTTGCCCTGCATGTACCCCAAGCGCATCAATGGCAGGGGTCGCGGAGGGCCCCATGCCTAGTCAGAGATCTTCTAGACAAGGGCATCCTCCCTGGGTGGGGCAAGGGGTCAGGCAGGCCGCCGGCCGCGTGCGGACACAGCCCAGTTTCCCCCAGGTGTGGTCGGGCCTCACCGCCTCCTTCCTTCCTTCCTTCCTTCCTTCCTTCCTTCCTTCCTTCCTTCCTTCCTTCCTTCCTTCCTTCCTTCCTTCCTTCCTTCCCAGAGGCCACACCGAGGCCCTGAACCTGACGCCGTGGTTCCCCTTGGCCAGCAACCGCGTGGGTGAAGAGAGGTCAGAGCCCATGGTGCAGGAAGGAGCAGGTGGCCGCACCTGCTGTGGCAGCCGCCGGCCCGCCAGGGTGGCAGAGCCCACCCCCACCCCTCGCGGGGCCGAGTCTGGGGGGTGCGGGGACCGCCAAGTGTGGAGGAGCGGTCCCCGGAGAGGGTGGGTATGAGGCGGGACGGTGCGGGCACTGCGGTTGGTGCCCCAGGCAGGTCCTGGGCAGGGGGCGCGGGGCCTGCTGGTGCCTAAGGAGACAGAGACACAGAGCCGGGGGAGAGAGGGGGACGGAGGGGTGCTGGACCCTCAGGGGAGCCGGAGGTCTGCTGCGGCGCTCGCAGGGCGTGGCCGTGGCCGTGGGGGGCCGGCGAGTGGCAAAAAGCCTACAGCACCCGGTATTCCCAGGCGGTCTCCCATCCAAGTACTAACCAGGCCCGACCCTGCTTAGCTTCCGAGATCAGACGAGATCGGGCGCGTTCAGGGTGGTATGGCCGTAGACGCTTGCAGCCTCCTCCTGCTGGCCCTAAGAGCCTGCCGCCGCCGCCGCCGCCGCCGCCGCCCGCCCTCCTGCGCTCCCGCGGGCCTTGGCCCGACCACCCGACACAACCCGCGCGCCGTGCCTGCGCCTCGCCTAAGCTGCCCACCTGCCCGCCTGCCTGCCCTGGCCCCCGCTTTGTCCGCCTCCCTGGCTACGTGTTCCCATGCCGCCGCCGCCGCCGCCTCTACCACCCCGCTCCTCGGGGCTCCACTCCTGCCGCGGCCTGCACAGCCCACACTCACGAGACAGGGACGGGGTGCCAGGGCCAGGGGCTCAGGTGGCTGCGAGGGGAAGGGTCGCTCGCGGTGCTCCTGTGCACAGGAGAGACAGACACACAGACACAGACAGCCACAGCGACGGGGGCGGGGGGCGTGGGGGCCGAGGGTGGTAGTCGGGGCTGGGGTCGGTGCCCTCCGGGCGGCGGCCTCACGCCCAGAGGGTGGCCAGTGACCAGTGGGTCAAGGTTTCCTCGGGACAGGGAGGGGGTGCCAAGGGACCCTGATCCCGGAAACAGTGGCCAGGGCCAGGGCTGGCTCACAGCTTTGTCAGAGGTGCCCATGGTGGAGGTGGAAACACACCGAGGTCCCGTTAGCCGTGGCCAGAGCGGCCAGGTTCCCTCCCGGAGAGTACCACCTGACTTGAGAGAGTGGTGGACTTGAGAGAGACAGGTCCCGCTGGCCGCCCCTTGCTCCCGCCCTTGCCCTTGCCCTTGCCCTTGCCCCTGCGCCTTGTGCCCTGCCCCTGCCCCTTCTCCTTGCGACCTGCCCACTGGCCCCTGTCCTCCCCCCAGGGCGCCTGCGCTTGGTCCGCAGAGGCCGGCAGGGGCTGGCGCGGCGGCTTTGCCCTGCATGTACCCCAAGCGCATCAATGGCAGGGGTCGCGGAGGGCCCCATGCCTAGTCAGAGATCTTCTAGACAAGGGCATCCTCCCTGGGTGGGGCAAGGGGTCAGGCAGGCCGCCGGCCGCGTGCGGACACAGCCCAGTTTCCCCCAGGTGTGGTCGGGCCTCACCGCCTCCTTCCTTCCTTCCTTCCTTCCTTCCTTCCTTCCTTCCTTCCTTCCTTCCTTCCTTCCTTCCTTCCTTCCTTCCTTCCTTCCTTCCTTCCTTCCTTCCTTCCTTCCCAGAGGCCACACCGAGGCCCTGAACCTGACGCCGTGGTTCCCCTTGGCCAGCAACCGCGTGGGTGAAGAGAGGTCAGAGCCCATGGTGCAGGAAGGAGCAGGTGGCCGCACCTGCTGTGGCAGCCGCCGGCCCGCCAGGGTGGCAGAGCCCACCCCCACCCCTCGCGGGGCCGAGTCTGGGGGGTGCGGGGACCGCCAAGTGTGGAGGAGCGGTCCCCGGAGAGGGTGGGTATGAGGCGGGACGGTGCGGGCACTGCGGTTGGTGCCCCAGGCAGGTCCTGGGCAGGGGGCGCGGGGCCTGCTGGTGCCTAAGGAGACAGAGACACAGAGCCGGGGGAGAGAGGGGGACGGAGGGGTGCTGGACCCTCAGGGGAGCCGGAGGTCTGCTGCGGCGCTCGCAGGGCGTGGCCGTGGCCGTGGGGGGCCGGCGAGTGGCAAAAAGCCTACAGCACCCGGTATTCCCAGGCGGTCTCCCATCCAAGTACTAACCAGGCCCGACCCTGCTTAGCTTCCGAGATCAGACGAGATCGGGCGCGTTCAGGGTGGTATGGCCGTAGACGCTTGCAGCTTCCTCCTGCTGGCCCTAAGAGCCTGCCGCCGCCGCCGCCGCCGCCGCCGCCGCCGCCGCCGCCCGCCCTCCTGCGCTCCCACGGGCCTTGGCCCGACCACCCGACACAACCCGCGCGCCGTGCCTGCGCCTCGCCTAAGCTGCCCACCTGCCCGCCTGCCTGCCCTGGCCCCCGCTTTGTCCGCCTCCCTGGCTACGTGTTCCCATGCCGCCGCCGCCGCCGCCTCTACCACCCCGCTCCTCGGGGCTCCACTCCTGCCGCGGCCTGCACAGCCCACACTCACGAGACAGGGACGGGGTGCCAGGGCCAGGGGCTCAGGTGGCTGCGAGGGGAAGGGTCGCTCGCGGTGCTCCTGTGCACAGGAGAGACAGACACACAGACACAGACAGCCACAGCGACGGGGGCGGGGGGCGTGGGGGCCGAGGGTGGTAGTCGGGGCTGGGGTCGGTGCCCTCCGGGCGGCGGCCTCACGCCCAGAGGGTGGCCAGTGACCAGTGGGTCAAGGTTTCCTCGGGACAGGGAGGGGGTGCCAAGGGACCCTGATCCCGGAAACAGTGGCCAGGGCCAGGGCTGGCTCACAGCTTTGTCAGAGGTGCCCATGGTGGAGGTGGAAACACACCGAGGTCCCGTTAGCCGTGGCCAGAGCGGCCAGGTTCCCTCCCGGAGAGTACCACCTGACTTGAGAGAGTGGTGGACTTGAGAGAGACAGGTCCCGCTGGCCGCCCCTTGCTCCCGCCCTTGCCCTTGCCCTTGCCCTTGCCCTTGCCCCTGCGCCTTGTGCCCTGCCCCTGCCCCTTCTCCTTGCGACCTGCCCACTGGCCCCTGTCCTCCCCCCAGGGCGCCTGCGCTTGGTCCGCAGAGGCCGGCAGGGGCTGGCGCGGCGGCTTTGCCCTGCATGTACCCCAAGCGCATCAATGGCAGGGGTCGCGGAGGGCCCCATGCCTAGTCAGAGATCTTCTAGACAAGGGCATCCTCCCTGGGTGGGGCAAGGGGTCAGGCAGGCCGCCGGCCGCGTGCGGACACAGCCCAGTTTCCCCCAGGTGTGGTCGGGCCTCACCGCCTCCTTCCTTCCTTCCTTCCTTCCTTCCTTCCTTCCTTCCTTCCTTCCTTCCTTCCTTCCTTCCTTCCTTCCTTCCTTCCCAGAGGCCACACCGAGGCCCTGAACCTGACGCCGTGGTTCCCCTTGGCCAGCAACCGCGTGGGTGAAGAGAGGTCAGAGCCCATGGTGCAGGAAGGAGCAGGTGGCCGCACCTGCTGTGGCAGCCGCCGGCCCGCCAGGGTGGCAGAGCCCACCCCCACCCCTCGCGGGGCCGAGTCTGGGGGGTGCGGGGACCGCCAAGTGTGGAGGAGCGGTCCCCGGAGAGGGTGGGTATGAGGCGGGACGGTGCGGGCACTGCGGTTGGTGCCCCAGGCAGGTCCTGGGCAGGGGGCGCGGGGCCTGCTGGTGCCTAAGGAGACAGAGACACAGAGCCGGGGGAGAGAGGGGGACGGAGGGGTGCTGGACCCTCAGGGGAGCCGGAGGTCTGCTGCGGCGCTCGCAGGGGGTGGCCGTGGCCGTGGGGGGCCGGCGAGTGGCAAAAAGCCTACAGCACCCGGTATTCCCAGGCGGTCTCCCATCCAAGTACTAACCAGGCCCGACCCTGCTTAGCTTCCGAGATCAGACGAGATCGGGCGCGTTCAGGGTGGTATGGCCGTAGACGCTTGCAGCTTCCTCCTGCTGGCCCTAAGAGCCTGCCGCCGCCGCCGCCGCCGCCGCCGCCGCCGCCGCCCGCCCTCCTGCGCTCCCACGGGCCTTGGCCCGACCACCCGACACAACCCGCGCGCCGTGCCTGCGCCTCGCCTAAGCTGCCCACCTGCCCGCCTGCCTGCCCTGGCCCCCGCTTTGTCCGCCTCCCTGGCTACGTGTTCCCATGCCGCCGCCGCCGCCGCCTCTACCACCCCGCTCCTCGGGGCTCCACTCCTGCCGCGGCCTGCACAGCCCACACTCACGAGACAGGGACGGGGTGCCAGGGCCAGGGGCTCAGGTGGCTGCGAGGGGAAGGGTCGCTCGCGGTGCTCCTGTGCACAGGAGAGACAGACACACAGACACAGACAGCCACAGCGACGGGGGCGGGGGGCGTGGGGGCCGAGGGTGGTAGTCGGGGCTGGGGTCGGTGCCCTCCGGGCGGCGGCCTCACGCCCAGAGGGTGGCCAGTGACCAGTGGGTCAAGGTTTCCTCGGGACAGGGAGGGGGTGCCAAGGGACCCTGATCCCGGAAACAGTGGCCAGGGCCAGGGCTGGCTCACAGCTTTGTCAGAGGTGCCCATGGTGGAGGTGGAAACACACCGAGGTCCCGTTAGCCGTAGCCAGAGCGGCCAGGTTCCCTCCCGGAGAGTACCACCTGACTTGAGAGAGTGGTGGACTTGAGAGAGACAGGTCCCGCTGGCCGCCCCTTGCTCCCGCCCTTGCCCTTGCCCTTGCCCTTGCCCCTGCGCCTTGTGCCCTGCCCCTGACCCTTCTCCTTGCGACCTGCCCACTGGCCCCTGTCCTCCCCCCAGGGCGCCTGCGCTTGGTCCGCAGAGGCCGGCAGGGGCTGGCGCGGCGGCTTTGCCCTGCATGTACCCCAAGCGCATCAATGGCAGGGGTCGCGGAGGGCCCCATGCCTAGTCAGAGATCTTCTAGACAAGGGCATCCTCCCTGGGTGGGGCAAGGGGTCAGGCAGGCCGCCGGCCGCGTGCGGACACAGCCCAGTTTCCCCCAGGTGTGGTCGGGCCTCACCGCCTCCTTCCTTCCTTCCTTCCTTCCTTCCTTCCTTCCTTCCTTCCTTCCTTCCTTCCTTCCTTCCTTCCTTCCTTCCTTCCTTCCTTCCTTCCTTCCTTCCCAGAGGCCACACCGAGGCCCTGAACCTGACGCCGTGGTTCCCCTTGGCCAGCAACCGCGTGGGTGAAGAGAGGTCAGAGCCCATGGTGCAGGAAGGAGCAGGTGGCCGCACCTGCTGTGGCAGCCGCCGGCCCGCCAGGGTGGCAGAGCCCACCCCCACCCCTCGCGGGGCCGAGTCTGGGGGGTGCGGGGACCGCCAAGTGTGGAGGAGCGGTCCCCGGAGAGGGTGGGTATGAGGCGGGACGGTGCGGGCACTGCGGTTGGTGCCCCAGGCAGGTCCTGGGCAGGGGGCGCGGGGCCTGCTGGTGCCTAAGGAGACAGAGACACAGAGCCGGGGGAGAGAGGGGGACGGAGGGGTGCTGGACCCTCAGGGGAGCCGGAGGTCTGCTGCGGCGCTCGCAGGGCGTGGCCGTGGCCGTGGGGGGCCGGCGAGTGGCAAAAAGCCTACAGCACCCGGTATTCCCAGGCGGTCTCCCATCCAAGTACTAACCAGGCCCGACCCTGCTTAGCTTCCGAGATCAGACGAGATCGGGCGCGTTCAGGGTGGTATGGCCGTAGACGCTTGCAGCCTCCTCCTGCTGGCCCTAAGAGCCTGCCGCCGCCGCCGCCGCCGCCGCCGCCCGCCCTCCTGCGCTCCCGTGGGCCTTGGCCCGACCACCCGACACAACCCGCGCGCCGTGCCTGCGCCTCGCCTAAGCTGCCCACCTGCCCGCCTGCCTGCCCTGGCCCCCGCTTTGTCCGCCTCCCTGGCTACGTGTTCCCATGCCGCCGCCGCCGCCGCCTCTACCACCCCGCTCCTCGGGGCTCCACTCCTGCCGCGGCCTGCACAGCCCACACTCACGAGACAGGGACGGGGTGCCAGGGCCAGGGGCTCAGGTGGCTGCGAGGGGAAGGGTCGCTCGCGGTGCTCCTGTGCACAGGAGAGACAGACACACAGACACAGACAGCCACAGCGACGGGGGCGGGGGGCGTGGGGGCCGAGGGTGGTAGTCGGGGCTGGGGTCGGTGCCCTCCGGGCGGCGGCCTCACGCCCAGAGGGTGGCCAGTGACCAGTGGGTCAAGGTTTCCTCGGGACAGGGAGGGGGTGCCAAGGGACCCTGATCCCGGAAACAGTGGCCAGGGCCAGGGCTGGCTCACAGCTTTGTCAGAGGTGCCCATGGTGGAGGTGGAAACACACCGAGGTCCCGTTAGCCGTGGCCAGAGCGGCCAGGTTCCCTCCCGGAGAGTACCACCTGACTTGAGAGAGTGGTGGACTTGAGAGAGACAGGTCCCGCTGGCCGCCCCTTGCTCCCGCCCTTGCCCTTGCCCTTGCCCCTGCGCCTTGTGCCCTGCCCCTGCCCCTTCTCCTTGCGACCTGCCCACTGGCCCCTGTCCTCCCCCCAGGGCGCCTGCGCTTGGTCCGCAGAGGCCGGCAGGGGCTGGCGCGGCGGCTTTGCCCTGCATGTACCCCAAGCGCATCAATGGCAGGGGTCGCGGAGGGCCCCATGCCTAGTCAGAGATCTTCTAGACAAGGGCATCCTCCCTGGGTGGGGCAAGGGGTCAGGCAGGCCGCCGGCCGCGTGCGGACACAGCCCAGTTTCCCCCAGGTGTGGTCGGGCCTCACCGCCTCCTTCCTTCCTTCCTTCCTTCCTTCCTTCCTTCCTTCCTTCCTTCCTTCCTTCCTTCCTTCCTTCCTTCCTTCCCAGAGGCCACACCGAGGCCCTGAACCTGACGCCGTGGTTCCCCTTGGCCAGCAACCGCGTGGGTGAAGAGAGGTCAGAGCCCATGGTGCAGGAAGGAGCAGGTGGCCGCACCTGCTGTGGCAGCCGCCGGCCCGCCAGGGTGGCAGAGCCCACCCCCACCCCTCGCGGGGCCGAGTCTGGGGGGTGCGGGGACCGCCAAGTGTGGAGGAGCGGTCCCCGGAGAGGGTGGGTATGAGGCGGGACGGTGCGGGCACTGCGGTTGGTGCCCCAGGCAGGTCCTGGGCAGGGGGCGCGGGGCCTGCTGGTGCCTAAGGAGACAGAGACACAGAGCCGGGGGAGAGAGGGGGACGGAGGGGTGCTGGACCCTCAGGGGAGCCGGAGGTCTGCTGCGGCGCTCGCAGGGCGTGGCCGTGGCCGTGGGGGGCCGGCGAGTGGCAAAAAGCCTACAGCACCCGGTATTCCCAGGCGGTCTCCCATCCAAGTACTAACCAGGCCCGACCCTGCTTAGCTTCCGAGATCAGACGAGATCGGGCGCGTTCAGGGTGGTATGGCCGTAGACGCTTGCAGCCTCCTCCTGCTGGCCCTAAGAGCCTGCCGCCACCTCCGCCGCCGCCGCCGCCGCCGCCGCCGCCCGCCCTCCTGCGCTCCCACGGCCTTGGCCCGACCACCCGACACAACCCGCGCGCCGTGCCTGCGCCTCGCCTAAGCTGCCCACCTGCCCGCCTGCCTGCCCTGGCCCCCGCTTTGTCCGCCTCCCTGCCTACGTGTTCCCATGCCGCCGCCGCCGCCGCCTCTACCACCCCGCTCCTCGGGGCTCCACTCCTGCCGCGGCCTGCACAGCCCACACTCACGAGACAGGGACGGGGTGCCAGGGCCAGGGGCTCAGGTGGCTGCGAGGGGAAGGGTCGCTCGCGGTGCTCCTGTGCACAGGAGAGACAGACACACAGACACAGACAGCCACAGCGACGGGGGCGGGGGGCGTGGGGGCCGAGGGTGGTAGTCGGGGCTGGGGTCGGTGCCCTCCGGGCGGCGGCCTCACGCCCAGAGGGTGGCCAGTGACCAGTGGGTCAAGGTTTCCTCGGGACAGGGAGGGGGTGCCAAGGGACCCTGATCCCGGAAACAGTGGCCAGGGCCAGGGCTGGCTCACAGCTTTGTCAGAGGTGCCCATGGTGGAGGTGGAAACACACCGAGGTCCCGTTAGCCGTGGCCAGAGCGGCCAGGTTCCCTCCCGGAGAGTACCACCTGACTTGAGAGAGTGGTGGACTTGAGAGAGACAGGTCCCGCTGGCCGCCCCTTGCTCCCGCCCTTGCCCTTGCCCTTGCCCTTGCCCTTGCCCCTGCGCCTTGTGCCCTGCCCCTGCCCCTTCTCCTTGCGACCTGCCCACTGGCCCCTGTCCTCCCCCCAGGGCGCCTGCGCTTGGTCCGCAGAGGCCGGCAGGGGCTGGCGCGGCGGCTTTGCCCTGCATGTACCCCAAGCGCATCAATGGCAGGGGTCGCGGAGGGCCCCATGCCTAGTCAGAGATCTTCTAGACAAGGGCATCCTCCCTGGGTGGGGCAAGGGGTCAGGCAGGCCGCCGGCCGCGTGCGGACACAGCCCAGTTTCCCCCAGGTGTGGTCGGGCCTCACCGCCTCCTTCCTTCCTTCCTTCCTTCCTTCCTTCCTTCCTTCCTTCCTTCCTTCCTTCCTTCCTTCCTTCCTTCCTTCCTTCCTTCCCAGAGGCCACACCGAGGCCCTGAACCTGACGCCGTGGTTCCCCTTGGCCAGCAACCGCGTGGGTGAAGAGAGGTCAGAGCCCATGGTGCAGGAAGGAGCAGGTGGCCGCACCTGCTGTGGCAGCCGCCGGCCCGCCAGGGTGGCAGAGCCCACCCCCACCCCTCGCGGGGCCGAGTCTGGGGGGTGCGGGGACCGCCAAGTGTGGAGGAGCGGTCCCCGGAGAGGGTGGGTATGAGGCGGGACGGTGCGGGCACTGCGGTTGGTGCCCCAGGCAGGTCCTGGGCAGGGGGCGCGGGGCCTGCTGGTGCCTAAGGAGACAGAGACACAGAGCCGGGGGAGAGAGGGGGACGGAGGGGTGCTGGACCCTCAGGGGAGCCGGAGGTCTGCTGCGGCGCTCGCAGGGCGTGGCCGTGGCCGTGGGGGGCCGGCGAGTGGCAAAAAGCCTACAGCACCCGGTATTCCCAGGCGGTCTCCCATCCAAGTACTAACCAGGCCCGACCCTGCTTAGCTTCCGAGATCAGACGAGATCGGGCGCGTTCAGGGTGGTATGGCCGTAGACGCTTGCAGCTTCCTCCTGCTGGCCCTAAGAGCCTGCCGCCGCCGCCGCCGCCGCCGCCGCCGCCGCCGCCCGCCCTCCTGCGCTCCCACGGGCCTTGGCCCGACCACCCGACACAACCCGCGCGCCGTGCCTGCGCCTCGCCTAAGCTGCCCACCTGCCCGCCTGCCTGCCCTGGCCCCCGCTTTGTCCGCCTCCCTGGCTACGTGTTCCCATGCCGCCGCCGCCGCCGCCTCTACCACCCCGCTCCTCGGGGCTCCACTCCTGCCGCGGCCTGCACAGCCCACACTCACGAGACAGGGACGGGGTGCCAGGGCCAGGGGCTCAGGTGGCTGCGAGGGGAAGGGTCGCTCGCGGTGCTCCTGTGCACAGGAGAGACAGACACACAGACACAGACAGCCACAGCGACGGGGGCGGGGGGCGTGGGGGCCGAGGGTGGTAGTCGGGGCTGGGGTCGGTGCCCTCCGGGCGGCGGCCTCACGCCCAGAGGGTGGCCAGTGACCAGTGGGTCAAGGTTTCCTCGGGACAGGGAGGGGGTGCCAAGGGACCCTGATCCCGGAAACAGTGGCCAGGGCCAGGGCTGGCTCACAGCTTTGTCAGAGGTGCCCATGGTGGAGGTGGAAACACACCGAGGTCCCGTTAGCCGTGGCCAGAGCGGCCAGGTTCCCTCCCGGAGAGTACCACCTGACTTGAGAGAGTGGTGGACTTGAGAGAGACAGGTCCCGCTGGCCGCCCCTTGCTCCCGCCCTTGCCCTTGCCCTTGCCCTTGCCCTTGCCCCTGCGCCTTGTGCCCTGCCCCTGCCCCTTCTCCTTGCGACCTGCCCACTGGCCCCTGTCCTCCCCCCAGGGCGCCTGCGCTTGGTCCGCAGAGGCCGGCAGGGGCTGGCGCGGCGGCTTTGCCCTGCATGTACCCCAAGCGCATCAATGGCAGGGGTCGCGGAGGGCCCCATGCCTAGTCAGAGATCTTCTAGACAAGGGCATCCTCCCTGGGTGGGGCAAGGGGTCAGGCAGGCCGCCGGCCGCGTGCGGACACAGCCCAGTTTCCCCCAGGTGTGGTCGGGCCTCACCGCCTCCTTCCTTCCTTCCTTCCTTCCTTCCTTCCTTCCTTCCTTCCTTCCTTCCTTCCTTCCTTCCTTCCTTCCTTCCCAGAGGCCACACCGAGGCCCTGAACCTGACGCCGTGGTTCCCCTTGGCCAGCAACCGCGTGGGTGAAGAGAGGTCAGAGCCCATGGTGCAGGAAGGAGCAGGTGGCCGCACCTGCTGTGGCAGCCGCCGGCCCGCCAGGGTGGCAGAGCCCACCCCCACCCCTCGCGGGGCCGAGTCTGGGGGGTGCGGGGACCGCCAAGTGTGGAGGAGCGGTCCCCGGAGAGGGTGGGTATGAGGCGGGACGGTGCGGGCACTGCGGTTGGTGCCCCAGGCAGGTCCTGGGCAGGGGGCGCGGGGCCTGCTGGTGCCTAAGGAGACAGAGACACAGAGCCGGGGGAGAGAGGGGGACGGAGGGGTGCTGGACCCTCAGGGGAGCCGGAGGTCTGCTGCGGCGCTCGCAGGGCGTGGCCGTGGCCGTGGGGGGCCGGCGAGTGGCAAAAAGCCTACAGCACCCGGTATTCCCAGGCGGTCTCCCATCCAAGTACTAACCAGGCCCGACCCTGCTTAGCTTCCGAGATCAGACGAGATCGGGCGCGTTCAGGGTGGTATGGCCGTAGACGCTTTTAGCTTCCTCCTGCTGGCCCTAAGAGCCTGCCGCCGCCGCCGCCGCCGCCGCCGCCGCCGCCGCCCGCCCTCCTGCGCTCCCACGGGCCTTGGCCCGACCACCCGACACAACCCGCGCGCCGTGCCTGCGCCTCGCCTAAGCTGCCCACCTGCCCGCCTGCCTGCCCTGGCCCCCGCTTTGTCCGCCTCCCTGCCTACGTGTTCCCATGCCGCCGCCGCCGCCGCCTCTACCACCCCGCTCCTCGGGGCTCCACTCCTGCCGCGGCCTGCACAGCCCACACTCACGAGACAGGGACGGGGTGCCAGGGCCAGGGGCTCAGGTGGCTGCGAGGGGAAGGGTCGCTCGCGGTGCTCCTGTGCACAGGAGAGACAGACACACAGACACAGACAGCCACAGCGACGGGGGCGGGGGGCGTGGGGGCCGAGGGTGGTAGTCGGGGCTGGGGTCGGTGCCCTCCGGGCGGCGGCCTCACGCCCAGAGGGTGGCCAGTGACCAGTGGGTCAAGGTTTCCTCGGGACAGGGAGGGGGTGCCAAGGGACCCTGATCCCGGAAACAGTGGCCAGGGCCAGGGCTGGCTCACAGCTTTGTCAGAGGTGCCCATGGTGGAGGTGGAAACACACCGAGGTCCCGTTAGCCGTAGCCAGAGCGGCCAGGTTCCCTCCCGGAGAGTACCACCTGACTTGAGAGAGTGGTGGACTTGAGAGAGACAGGTCCCGCTGGCCGCCCCTTGCTCCCGCCCTTGCCCTTGCCCTTGCCCTTGCCCCTGCGCCTTGTGCCCTGCCCCTGCCCCTTCTCCTTGCGACCTGCCCACTGGCCCCTGTCCTCCCCCCAGGGCGCCTGCGCTTGGTCCGCAGAGGCCGGCAGGGGCTGGCGCGGCGGCTTTGCCCTGCATGTACCCCAAGCGCATCAATGGCAGGGGTCGCGGAGGGCCCCATGCCTAGTCAGAGATCTTCTAGACAAGGGCATCCTCCCTGGGTGGGGCAAGGGGTCAGGCAGGCCGCCGGCCGCGTGCGGACACAGCCCAGTTTCCCCCAGGTGTGGTCGGGCCTCACCGCCTCCTTCCTTCCTTCCTTCCTTCCTTCCTTCCTTCCTTCCTTCCTTCCTTCCTTCCTTCCTTCCTTCCTTCCTTCCTTCCTTCCTTCCCAGAGGCCACACCGAGGCCCTGAACCTGACGCCGTGGTTCCCCTTGGCCAGCAACCGCGTGGGTGAAGAGAGGTCAGAGCCCATGGTGCAGGAAGGAGCAGGTGGCCGCACCTGCTGTGGCAGCCGCCGGCCCGCCAGGGTGGCAGAGCCCACCCCCACCCCTCGCGGGGCCGAGTCTGGGGGGTGCGGGGACCGCCAAGTGTGGAGGAGCGGTCCCCGGAGAGGGTGGGTATGAGGCGGGACGGTGCGGGCACTGCGGTTGGTGCCCCAGGCAGGTCCTGGGCAGGGGGCGCGGGGCCTGCTGGTGCCTAAGGAGACAGAGACACAGAGCCGGGGGAGAGAGGGGGACGGAGGGGTGCTGGACCCTCAGGGGAGCCGGAGGTCTGCTGCGGCGCCGCAGGGCGTGGCCGTGGCCGTGGGGGGCCGGCGAGTGGCAAAAAGCCTACAGCACCCGGTATTCCCAGGCGGTCTCCCATCCAAGTACTAACCAGGCCCGACCCTGCTTAGCTTCCGAGATCAGACGAGATCGGGCGCGTTCAGGGTGGTATGGCCGTAGACGCTTGCAGCCTCCTCCTGCTGGCCCTAAGAGCCTGCCGCCGCCGCCGCCGCCGCCGCCGCCGCCGCCGCCGCCCGCCCTCCTGCGCTCCCACGGCCTTGGCCCGACCACCCGACACAACCCGCGCGCTGTGCCTGCGCCTCGCCTAAGCTGCCCACCTGCCCGCCTGCCTGCCCTGGCCCCCGCTTTGTCCGCCTCCCTGCCTACGTGTTCCCATGCCGCCGCCGCCGCCGCCTCTACCACCCCGCTCCTCGGGGCTCCACTCCTGCCGCGGCCTGCACAGCCCACACTCACGAGACAGGGACGGGGTGCCAGGGCCAGGGGCTCAGGTGGCTGCGAGGGGAAGGGTCGCTCGCGGTGCTCCTGTGCACAGGAGAGACAGACACACAGACACAGACAGCCACAGCGACGGGGGCGGGGGGCGTGGGGGCCGAGGGTGGTAGTCGGGGCTGGGGTCGGTGCCCTCCGGGCGGCGGCCTCACGCCCAGAGGGTGGCCAGTGACCAGTGGGTCAAGGTTTCCTCGGGACAGGGAGGGGGTGCCAAGGGACCCTGATCCCGGAAACAGTGGCCAGGGCCAGGGCTGGCTCACAGCTTTGTCAGAGGTGCCCATGGTGGAGGTGGAAACACACCGAGGTCCCGTTAGCCGTGGCCAGAGCGGCCAGGTTCCCTCCCGGAGAGTACCACCTGACTTGAGAGAGTGGTGGACTTGAGAGAGACAGGTCCCGCTGGCCGCCCCTTGCTCCCGCCCTTGCCCTTGCCCTTGCCCTTGCCCTTGCCCCTGCGCCTTGTGCCCTGCCCCTGCCCCTTCTCCTTGCGACCTGCCCACTGGCCCCTGTCCTCCCCCCAGGGCGCCTGCGCTTGGTCCGCAGAGGCCGGCAGGGGCTGGCGCGGCGGCTTTGCCCTGCATGTACCCCAAGCGCATCAATGGCAGGGGTCGCGGAGGGCCCCATGCCTAGTCAGAGATCTTCTAGACAAGGGCATCCTCCCTGGGTGGGGCAAGGGGTCAGGCAGGCCGCCGGCCGCGTGCGGACACAGCCCAGTTTCCCCCAGGTGTGGTCGGGCCTCACCGCCTCCTTCCTTCCTTCCTTCCTTCCTTCCTTCCTTCCTTCCTTCCTTCCTTCCTTCCTTCCTTCCTTCCTTCCTTCCTTCCTTCCTTCCTTCCTTCCCAGAGGCCACACCGAGGCCCTGAACCTGACGCCGTGGTTCCCCTTGGCCAGCAACCGCGTGGGTGAAGAGAGGTCAGAGCCCATGGTGCAGGAAGGAGCAGGTGGCCGCACCTGCTGTGGCAGCCGCCGGCCCGCCAGGGTGGCAGAGCCCACCCCCACCCCTCGCGGGGCCGAGTCTGGGGGGTGCGGGGACCGCCAAGTGTGGAGGAGCGGTCCCCGGAGAGGGTGGGTATGAGGCGGGACGGTGCGGGCACTGCGGTTGGTGCCCCAGGCAGGTCCTGGGCAGGGGGCGCGGGGCCTGCTGGTGCCTAAGGAGACAGAGACACAGAGCCGGGGGAGAGAGGGGGACGGAGGGGTGCTGGACCCTCAGGGGAGCCGGAGGTCTGCTGCGGCGCCGCAGGGCGTGGCCGTGGCCGTGGGGGGCCGGCGAGTGGCAAAAAGCCTACAGCACCCGGTATTCCCAGGCGGTCTCCCATCCAAGTACTAACCAGGCCCGACCCTGCTTAGCTTCCGAGATCAGACGAGATCGGGCGCGTTCAGGGTGGTATGGCCGTAGACGCTTGCAGCCTCCTCCTGTTGGCCCTAAGAGCCTGCCGCCGCCGCCGCCGCCGCCGCCGCCGCCGCCGCCGCCGCCCGCCCTCCTGCGCTCCCACGGCCTTGGCCCGACCACCCGACACAACCCGCGCGCCGTGCCTGCGCCTCGCCTAAGCTGCCCACCTGCCCGCCTGCCTGCCCTGGCCCCCGCTTTGTCCGCCTCCCTGCCTACGTGTTCCCATGCCGCCGCCGCCGCCGCCTCTACCACCCCGCTCCTCGGGGCTCCACTCCTGCCGCGGCCTGCACAGCCCACACTCACGAGACAGGGACGGGGTGCCAGGGCCAGGGGCTCAGGTGGCTGCGAGGGGAAGGGTCGCTCGCGGTGCTCCTGTGCACAGGAGAGACAGACACACAGACACAGACAGCCACAGCGACGGGGGCGGGGGGCGTGGGGGCCGAGGGTGGTAGTCGGGGCTGGGGTCGGTGCCCTCCGGGCGGCGGCCTCACGCCCAGAGGGTGGCCAGTGACCAGTGGGTCAAGGTTTCCTCGGGACAGGGAGGGGGTGCCAAGGGACCCTGATCCCGGAAACAGTGGCCAGGGCCAGGGCTGGCTCACAGCTTTGTCAGAGGTGCCCATGGTGGAGGTGGAAACACACCGAGGTCCCGTTAGCCGTGGCCAGAGCGGCCAGGTTCCCTCCCGGAGAGTACCACCTGACTTGAGAGAGTGGTGGACTTGAGAGAGACAGGTCCCGCTGGCCGCCCCTTGCTCCCGCCCTTGCCCTTGCCCTTGCCCTTGCCCTTGCCCCTGCGCCTTGTGCCCTGCCCCTGCCCCTTCTCCTTGCGACCTGCCCACTGGCCCCTGTCCTCCCCCCAGGGCGCCTGCGCTTGGTCCGCAGAGGCCGGCAGGGGCTGGCGCGGCGGCTTTGCCCTGCATGTACCCCAAGCGCATCAATGGCAGGGGTCGCGGAGGGCCCCATGCCTAGTCAGAGATCTTCTAGACAAGGGCATCCTCCCTGGGTGGGGCAAGGGGTCAGGCAGGCCGCCGGCCGCGTGCGGACACAGCCCAGTTTCCCCCAGGTGTGGTCGGGCCTCACCGCCTCCTTCCTTCCTTCCTTCCTTCCTTCCTTCCTTCCTTCCTTCCTTCCTTCCTTCCTTCCTTCCTTCCTTCCTTCCCAGAGGCCACACCGAGGCCCTGAACCTGACGCCGTGGTTCCCCTTGGCCAGCAACCGCGTGGGTGAAGAGAGGTCAGAGCCCATGGTGCAGGAAGGAGCAGGTGGCCGCACCTGCTGTGGCAGCCGCCGGCCCGCCAGGGTGGCAGAGCCCACCCCCACCCCTCGCGGGGCCGAGTCTGGGGGGTGCGGGGACCGCCAAGTGTGGAGGAGCGGTCCCCGGAGAGGGTGGGTATGAGGCGGGACGGTGCGGGCACTGCGGTTGGTGCCCCAGGCAGGTCCTGGGCAGGGGGCGCGGGGCCTGCTGGTGCCTAAGGAGACAGAGACACAGAGCCGGGGGAGAGAGGGGGACGGAGGGGTGCTGGACCCTCAGGGGAGCCGGAGGTCTGCTGCGGCGCTCGCAGGGCGTGGCCGTGGCCGTGGGGGGCCGGCGAGTGGCAAAAAGCCTACAGCACCCGGTATTCCCAGGCGGTCTCCCATCCAAGTACTAACCAGGCCCGACCCTGCTTAGCTTCCGAGATCAGACGAGATCGGGCGCGTTCAGGGTGGTATGGCCGTAGACGCTTGCAGCTTCCTCCTGCTGGCCCTAAGAGCCTGCCGCCGCCGCCGCCGCCGCCGCCGCCGCCGCCGCCCGCCCTCCTGCGCTCCCACGGGCCTTGGCCCGACCACCCGACACAACCCGCGCGCCGTGCCTGCGCCTCGCCTAAGCTGCCCACCTGCCCGCCTGCCTGCCCTGGCCCCCGCTTTGTCCGCCTCCCTGCCTACGTGTTCCCATGCCGCCGCCGCCGCCGCCTCTACCACCCCGCTCCTCGGGGCTCCACTCCTGCCGCGGCCTGCACAGCCCACACTCACGAGACAGGGACGGGGTGCCAGGGCCAGGGGCTCAGGTGGCTGCGAGGGGAAGGGTCGCTCGCGGTGCTCCTGTGCACAGGAGAGACAGACACACAGACACAGACAGCCACAGCGACGGGGGCGGGGGGCGTGGGGGCCGAGGGTGGTAGTCGGGGCTGGGGT
>NW_027457830.1:0-67252 GCF_050624435.1 Tenrec ecaudatus
GACTAAGGTGCACCTTACCCAAGCCATAGTAATTTAAATTGCCTCATAAGTATGTGAAAGTCAGACATTGAATAAGGAAGGCTGAAGAAGAATTGATATGTTTGAATTGTGGTGCTGGTGAAGAATATTGAAAGTAACATAGACTGCCAAGGGAACAAACAGACCTGTCTTAGAAGAAGTATGGTCAGAGGGCTCCTTAAAGGCAAGGATGGTGAGACTTCCTCTCACATATTTTGGTCATGTTATTAAGAGAGACTAGTCCCTGGAGAAGGACATCATGCCAGGTGAAATAGAGGGACAGTGAAAGAGAGGAAGCCCCTTAAGGAGATGGATTGACAGTGACTGAAACAAGGGGCTCAAGCTTGGGAACAATTAGGAGAATAATTCAGGGCTAGGTAGTGTTTCTTTCTGTTTGGCACAGGGTCAATGTGGGTTGCAACTGGCTCAATGGCACCTGATAAGAACAACTACACCAAAATGAATCATAGCACTGAGGAGCACACATTCCTCAGAACCATCAACCATTCAAAAGCAAATAGGCAGTATTTGCCCACGGCCAAATTCAAAAGGCAGGCAAGGTTAGGGGAGAAGGGTGAATGAAAACAGGAAGCAGAGTTTCAATGGCATGAGTGATATTACATTGCAGGAGATTGTCATCAATGTCACATAACAAAACGTGTATAAATTGTTACGTGCAAAGCTGATTTTCTCTGTAAATCTTAACCCACCTTACAATAAAAAGTTTCTTTTTTTAAAACAAAGACACCATCGTTCATATAATAGACACAGCCAAAGATCTCCTGGACAATCCTAAAATGATCTCCCAAATGATTTGGGTAGTTAGCCCTCCCCAGGGAGTTCTACCCATTGAAACGCTGGGCGGTTATGGCTGCAATTATATTTCAGGCCAGAAGAGGCAGCAGAGGCCTGGTTGTTCAAATGCTGCAAAACTACCAGACAATGGGCAAACAGTTTCTTTCCACGGACGACTAGCGGCTCTGTCATATCCATGTCTGATGTTCAACACTTGGCGACAGAATCCAGCCCGCTGGGTTTGGGTGGGTTCTGTTTCTCACCCATGCTTGGCTTGGGATTGTTCTATGGCATCCACAAAGTGGAGTCCTTTCCTTTCTGATGTCCCGAGAAAGCTGTTTTCTCCTTTTTCTCTCTCTGGCCCTCTTCCCAAGAACCCTAGGGGTTCACTCTGCTTTCCTCTGGTTGATGTTTCTCAGGCAGTTACTTGACCTTGGTTCATCTACTGCAGGTGACCATTAGCAAGGAACTGTACCGTCCTTGGATGGTATTGTTCATGAGCTAGGCTGAGAACTACGGGTTAAAGGTTTGAGTTCACCCAGAGGTGCCTACCAAGAAGGGCCTGGTGATATGCCTCTGGAAAAAAACCCACCCCAGCCATGGAAAATTCTAGGGACCGGACTTCTCTAACACACTTGGGCTCTCCATGAGTCTGAGATGACTCAATGGCAATTGGTTGCTGGTATTCCTGTAAGTAGAAGACAACAATCTTTAAGCAGTCCCTCTTGGATTCATGGGAGGAGGATGGCTTCCTCTGAGAGAACTTCTCAGGGCTCCAAGGGCTCAATGATCTTACAAAAAATGAGAGAAACGATGAGCCTGATGACAGATGATATTGCTATGCAGGCCTCGTTTCAGGATGCTCAAGTTTCCAGGTCTTTCCCTGACTCACAGTGGAGCCCTGTGAGGTTCCAAATAGAAGGGCACCCTTGCTCCCAGGACCTGGAGCCTTGTAGCTGAGCAGAGCAGTCATGATGAGAAAGAGGACCCAAGGGGGAAGTCAGGGGGCTGTTTCACTTGTCTCAGTGTCAAGCAAACAAATGTTTTGGCAGGAAATTTCTCTTCAAGAGTGTTCTGATTTCTTGAAGAAAATCTTTTTCTGAACCATTACCTCAGGGGAAAACCGCTCAACTACCTCGGGAAGGAAGATTTTTCTCCTTCCAAGCTTACCAGGCTGTGCTAACTCACAGAGGAGGTGTGACTAGCAGGCAATGAAACTGATTTCCAGACTCCTATGAAAATCAGCAAGTGCTCGGCTGCTAAGTGAAAGGTCGGCAGTTGGAAAACCCCAGCTGCTCTGCAGGAGAAAGTGGTGGCTGACTGTGTCTGACAAGATGACAGCTTTGGAAACCCAATGGGGCAGTTCTCCTCTGTGTTCTACAGTTGCTTTGAGTTGGAGTGGACTTGACAGTGATAGATCTGATCTTTTTCCCCATGAAAATTGGCTTTCACGAATACATGTGCATTCATGAATGTCTGTGTCTGCTTTGGCATGCATGTGCACATATGTGCCTATTTGCACGTGGATGGATACATCTGTGAATGTGGGCGTCTTTATTTACTTTGCCATGTGTGTGCATATGTCTGCCTTTGTCAGTATGCATGCGGGCTCAGGCAGCATAAAGAGATCACAGAGAAACTTGGAGAGAAAGAGAAAAGTAACCTATTTTCTCATGGGTCTTCCATACCTGACGGTCTACTGGCATCCACCGCCATGAAGACCAGAGGTCACTTCATGCCATGTGTCCAGCTGCCCATTGCTGGTTGAGGTCAGTCACCAGGGAGGCAAGTCAGACTGGCCTCGCCAACCTACCACCCACCTGCAGGAGTGATTCCCACCATCTGTCCTGGAGCCCCTCCCACCTTACTCAGCCTCCCTAGACTTTGAGTGAAAGGCTTTTCCAACGTTTTTACATAAAGATTTCTGAGATTGACTGAAGAAATGATTTCATTTGAAAAAACATGAAGCTTTGAATTTAAAGATTTGTGGCAAGTGCCCTCCAGAGAGGGGGACCCAGGACGGGGCCATGCTCCCTTCCGGTATGCACGGGGGTTGCTATGAGTTGGAACCAACTTGATGAGCACCTGCCAGCAACAACAACAACCAGGAGTTGTCCAAACTTCTGTGGCCTCAACTCGGAAATGAGAATATTAATATAGCCTCCTAGAAAGAACTCAAGGTATGTACAATTGGTTAATAGGCGTTTGGAAAGTGAGTACATTAAGTGGACTGATGACATTGATAAGGCAATAAGAAACTGAGAAGGCTTCACTAACAGGTGCTTTCACATCTGTAACCAGTAGATTCCTTCCTTCTTCATCTCTTGGCATCTTCATCAGCTCCCACACTTTCCAGGCAGCTTGAGGGATTAAATGTTCAGTCTGATCCTATTATAAGCCTCAGCCTCAGAATCAGAGGCTTTACCTGAGGTTTGATTAGCTATACTGGGAATGAGGGAGAGTAACCTGTCTTTTCTATTGCTCTCCTATCGCTCCCTCTTCCCTAGCCCTTCCCTGTCTCTGGGCCTGCCTTTCCTCCCTAGAGCATTGGCTTCCGGGAGAAGGGGATGGAAACAATGAGCACATTCCTGACCAGGCCTCTTACCATGCTATCTTCCAACCCTCTCTTGGAAGGGCCTCCACGAAGTCCTCTTATGTCATCTGACAATAACTTGTTAGATACCATTGAGTGAGCTCCTGACTCATAGCAAAAGTACACACAAGAGATTGAAGCACCACCTGGTCCTGCACCGTCCTCACAATGGTCCTTGTGTGTGAGCCCATGGTTGCAGCAGTGTGGAGGAGATCCTGTCCAAGAAGGCTGCCAGTGGGTGGGAGGGGCTGCAGTTTTCAGAGACTTTGGAGGATGCCAAGGTGAATAGTTCACGGCATATCATATGAGGTCAGCCAGCGGGCCTTGGGGGCCCTTCCCATTATCCATAGATATATGAAATAAATGGAGGCCCTCAGCAAGATGGGCTGCAGACACCTCCAGGACTCACTTGATCCTTGGGAAGCTCCCTTAGCCTTAGGACACCACCTGCTGGAACTGTGGCTTTGCTGCCTCTCCTGGCTCTCAACTTCCCTCCTAGAGGACTCCAGCCACCCTTCTCCTTCCAGATCCTTCCAGCAGGAGGCAGATATTGGTCTCTATGCTTTTGCATGTGGCCAGTTTTCTAGGGACAGATCAGCCTCTCCCAAGAATTTGGGTTCACCAGAGTGAGCATGCCCACAAGTCTGCAGAGCGTACGGCCTGGCCTCTGAAGAGAGAACTGCTGGAAGATTTGCCCCTTTTCAAAAGCGCTAATTCCACAGTTGAGAGCTCGTCTCCTGGGGACTCAGCTTGAGTCTCAAGGAGCACATCCCCTTTGACACTGCTGGCAACTCGAGGTGCTGTGAGTCATTTTCTTGCCTTTGAGGAGTGCAAGGGAAATGCTACAATATGTCCCTTCACATGAACCACCAATCCTTATCTGGAGAACTCTCCGAGATGACAGGGATGGGAGGGAGATGTTTCTGGGGCACGCTTTCACCTGCACATCTCTCAGGTGAGTCAAACATTTGACCCCCAAAAGTTGAGTATGATGGTGAGAGTTCAGGCTGGGAGATAGAGTGTCTGGGTTCAAATCAAGAGACTGCACATCTCAGCTCCCATGGTTCTCCTGCATAAAACCCAAGCCAAGCAGTTTATCACTTCCCTGCTGAGCATCCTACTGAGGTCAGCTAAACTCATGCTTTGCTGATGACAACGTTGCTTGTACCAAATGGCTTTGCCATGTAGCCCTTAGCAATGGCCAGAAGGGCTGCTCATCAAACAGCAGAGCAGGGCTTCTGGTGCACATGTTAAGAAGGGGGCTATTGACAACAATGTCGGTAGTTCAGAACCCACTAGCTGTTTCTATGGAGAAAAACTGTGGCTGTGTGCTTCCATAAAGATGCCCAGCCATGGAACCCCCCGGGAGAAGGCCATGATGAGCTGGAGTGAGCTCTACAGGAGTGGGATTTTTACTGTGGATGTAATCCCACCTGGGCAGAGATTTTCTTTGTGACATTAAAGAGGCTGTACCTTACACCAATCACTTGGCTGATACAAAAGGATTCAATTCAACACTGAAGCAAACTAACTCCAAGGGAAGAAGGCAGCTGCCATGCAGAGAGCTCCAAGGACCACCAACCATGGAGGTTATTGAAGCCAAAACAAGAATACCGCCCACCAGCCCTCAGCCCCCAGGGATGGACAAAGAGAGCCTGCCCATCAAGCTGGTGCACTGGCATGATGCTGTCAGCCTCCGGTGCTGTGAGAACATTGACTTTGGTGTGTTAACGGCACCCACTTGCGGTATGTTTGTGATGTCAGCGTGTGGAAACTATGGCAAGCCCCCTCCCGGCCTCACAGCAGCAAAGCCTCGGCATTAAAACCCCGTGCCTTCTGTGGCGCTTGCCAGCTGTGAGAGGGCAGGAAATGCCCTTGGCTTTGCTGCTCCTTGTTGCGACCTCCCCCTGAGGCAGGGAGCAGAGGATGCGAGCTTGGAATCTGTTTTGTTTCATCACTACCCTTTGTCATCTCTCTGAACAGTCATGTGCTCCTCACCAGTGCTTCGCCCTCTCTATCACCAAGCCATGTGCTCTTTAAAACATGCACACACACACACACCTAATGTTCACATTTTGAGGCACATTTGTCTTTAATTCACTAATAATAACAATAATTATTCAAAGCCACTTTACCATCTGAAAAGAAATCTCTATGCATACACTTAGATCATGGATGCCAACTGCCTTCTTAACAACATTTCCCAATGAAATATTCAGCAGCGATTATATGAAGCCTGAAGCTGTTCATCCAGTTTGTGTTAATCAAAACAAAAACAAGAGACGAAGGGATCCAAAAGGACATGTAAGATCATAGACTGAAAGTAGCTCCATCAAGCACCAAAGGCTTGTCCAGAAGGGCAGAGCCACAGGTAAAAGCTACGTCTCTCTGGAGTTGCTGACATTTAACTAGATGCAAAATGTCAGCGCAGGAAATGGCTTGCCCAATGCAAATACTAACAAGGGAGGCATGTGTTCCTGTGTAAATGGAGCTTCAGCCAATCCGGGCCTTCAGGATCCAGCTCCCATCGCAGCATCCACGGGAAGCACCAGGGGAATGTTCCGTTTGCTTGTTTTCCCTCTCTTTGCTAAGAAGAAAAAGAGCCTTTGTGGCCTAGTGGCTACAAGTTGGGCTGCTAATTGCTATATCAGCAGTTTGAAACTACCAGCTGCTTTGTGGGAGAAAGATAAGGCATTCTGCTCCCATAATGAGTTCGAGTCTCAGACACTCACAGGGGCAGTTCTATGCTGCCCTATAAGTTGGCTGTGAGTCAGTATGGATTCGATGGCAGTGAGTTTTCTAAGAGTAAGAAGTATCTAGGGGTGTAAACAGTTAATGAGCTCTGCTATTTAGGGAAAAGTTGTCATTCCTAACCCACTTAGAGGAGCTGTGAAAGAGAAGCCTGGCAATCTTCTTCAGAATCCTCGGCCATTGAAAAGTTTATAGAATGTATTGACCTTGGTTGTTAAATAGATCCAGGTATATGGTGGAGCATACAGGGACCAATGTCATAAAACGGGGTGGGGGTGGAAAAAATCTCTGAGACAGATGCAAACACTGTGAGGGAATGAGTTGTTGAGGCTGGGGGATCAGGACCATCGTCTCTGGGATTTTCAAAATTCCTGAGCAATCAGGAAAGGGGCAACAGTTGGTCTCTCCCCATACAGAGGACAGCAGAAGAGGAGAACTGATTGGGCACCATGAATCAATGACTAGTGACTCCAGCAACGATCACCCTCCACCACTGGAGACCAGAAGAACTAGATGGTGCCTAGCTCCCACTATCGACTGCTATGAAAGATCACATTAGAAGGGTTTAGGGTTAGGGTTAGGGTTAGGGTTAGGGTTAGGGTTAGGGTGAGGGTGAGGGTGAGGGTGAGGGTGAGGGTGAGGGTGAGGGTTAGGGTTAGGGTTAGGGTTAAGTTTAGGATTAGGATTAGGGTTAGGGTTTAGGGTTAGGGTTAGGGATAGAGTCAGGGATAGGGATAGGGCTAGGGCTAGGGTTAGCCTTTGGGTTAGAGTAAGGGTTAGGTGTTAGGATTAGGGCTAGGTTTAGGTCTAGGCCTAGGGTTAGAGCTTGGACTAGGGGTACGGTAGGGCTAGGGCTAGGATTAGGGTTTAGTGTTTAGGGATAGGGGTTAGTGTTAAGTTTAGGTTTAGGTTTAGGGTTATGGTTAGGGTTAGGTTTAGGGTTCGGGTTAGAGATAGATTTAGGGTTAGGGTTAGGGATAGATTTAGGGGTTAGAGTTAGGGTTAGGGGTAGGGGTAGGTTTAGGGCTGGTTTAGAGCTAGGGCTAGGTCAAGGGCTAGGGCTAGAGCTAGGGTTACAGTTAGGGTTAGGTTTAAGGTTCGGGTTAGGGTATGGTTAGGTTTGAATTAGGGTTAGGGGTTAGTATTACAGTTATATTTAGGGTTTGGGTTACGGTTAAGGGTTAGCGTTAGGGTTAGTTTTAGGGTTAGGGGTTAGAGTTAAGGTTAGGCTTAGGGTTAGGGTTAGGATTATGATTAGGATAAGAGTTAGGTTTAGGGGTTAGGGTTAGGCTTAGGGTTATGTTTAGGGTTAGGGTTAGGTGTTAGGACTAGGGTTAGGATTAGGTTTACGTAAGGGTTAGGGTTAGAGTTGGGTTAGGGGTTAAGGTTAGGGGTTAGGGTTAGGTATAGGGTTAGGGTGAGGGGTTAGGGGCTATAGTTAGGGTTAGGGTTAGGTTTAGTGTTAGGGTTTGGTTAGGGTTAGTGGTTAGGGTTAGGGTTAGGTTTAGGGCTATGTCTAGGGATAGCGCTAGGGCTAGGGCTAGGGTTAGGGTTAGTGTTAGGTTTGGGTTAGGTTTAGGGTTAGGGGTTAGGGGTTAGTGTTAGGGGTTAGGGGTTTGTGTTAGGGGTTAGGGTTAGGGTTAGGTTTAGGGGATTGGCGTTAGGTTTAGGTTTAGGGTTAGGATTAGTGTTAGGGTTAGTGCTAGGTTTAGGGTTAGGTTTACGGTTAGGGTTAGGGGTTAGGGTTAAGGTTAGGGTTAGGGTTAGGGTAAGGGTTAGGTTTTAAGGTTAGCATTAGGGTTAGTGTAAGGGTTAGGATTAGGTTTAGGGTTAAGGGTTAGGGTTAGGGATAGAGTAAGGGCTAGGGTTAGGGCTAGGGCTAGTGCTAGGATTAGGGTTAGGACTAGGGCTAGGGTTAGGGTTAGGGTTGGGCTAGTTTTAGGGCTTGGGCTAGACCTAGGACTAGGGCTAGGGTAGGGCTAGGGCTAGGGCTAGGGTTTTGGTTAGGGTTAAGGGTTAGTGTTAGAGTTAGGTTTAACTTAGGGTTAGGGTTAGGGTTAGGGTTAGGGGTTAGGGGTTAGTATTAGGGCTACGGTTAGGATTAGAGTTATCGTTAGGGTTACGGGTTAGCGGGTAAGTTTAGGGTTAGTGTTAGGGTTAGGTGTTAGGGTTAGGTTTAGGGTAAGGGTTAGTGTAAAGGTTAGGGTTAGGGTTAGGGGTAAGGTTATTTTTAGGGCTATGTTTTTGGCTAGGGCTAGGACTAGGGCTAGGGCTAGGTCTAGGATTGGGGTTATGGTTAGAGTTAGAGTTAGGTTAGGGTTATGGTCAGGTGTTAGGGTTAGGGTTAGTTTTAGGGTTAGGGTTTGGTTTAGGGGTTAGGGCTAGCAATAGGTTTAGGGTTAGGGGTTAGGGTTAGGGTTAGGGTTAGGTTTAGGGTTATGTTTAGGGTTAAAAGTTAGGGTTAGGGTTAGGGTTAGGGGTTAGGGTTAGGGTTAGGGTTCGTGTTTGGCTTAGGTTTAGGGTTAGGGTTAGGAGTTAGTGTTAGGGTTAGTGGTAGGGTTAGTTTTAGGGCTATGTTTATGGCTAGGGCTAGGACTAGGGCTAGGGCTAGGGCTAGGCTTGGAGTTATGGTGAGGGTAAGGGTTAGGGTTAGGTTAGGCTCAGGTGTTAGGTTTAGGGGTTAGTGTTAGGGTTAGGTCTAGGGTTAGGGTTAGGTTTAGGGGTTAGGGCTAGGGTTAGGTTTAGGGTTAAGGGATATGGTTATGGTTAGGGTTAGGGTTAGTGGTAGTGTTATTGTTAGGGTTAGGGTTAGGTTAGGTTTAGATTTAGGGTTAGGGTTAAAAGTTAGGGTTAGGGTTAGGATTAGGGTTAGGGTTAATGTTAGCATTAGGGTTAGGGTTAGTGGTTACGGTTAGAGGTTAGGCTTAGGGTTACGGGTTAGGGTTAGGGGTTAGGGTTATGGTTATGGTTAGGGTTAGGGGTAGGGGTAGGGTTATTGTTAGGGTTAGGGTTAGGTTAGGTTTAGGGTTAGGGTTAGGGTTAAAAGTTACGGTTAGGATTAGGGTTAGGGTTAATGTTAGCATTAGGGTTAGGGTTAGTGGTTACGGTTAGAGGTTAGGCTTAGGGTTACGGGTTAGGGTTAGGGGTTAGGGTTATGGTTAAGGTAGGGTTAGGGATTAGTGTTAGGGGTGCGGGTTAGGGTTAGGGTTAAGGTTAGTGTTAGGAGTTTGGGTAAGAAGTTAGGGTTAGGGTTAGTGTTAGGGGTTAGTGTTAGGGTTAGGATTAGGGTTAAGGGTTAGGGTTAGGGTTTGAATTAGGGTTAGGATTAGGGCTCGGGTTTAGGGTTAGGGTTAGGGTTAGGGAAAGGATTTAGGGTTAGGATCAGGGTTAGGGTTACGGGTTAGGGTGAGGATTAGGGTTAGGGTTAGGGTTTAGGTTAGGGGTTAGTGTTAGGGTTAGGGTACGGGTAGGGTTAGGGTTAGGGTTTGTGGTTGGGGTTAGTGTTACTTTCAGTGTTAGGGTTAGGGTAAGGGGATAGGTTGAAGGTGAGGGTTAGGGGTAGGGTTAGAGTTAGGGTTAGGGTTAGGATTAGGGTTAAGGGTTATGGTTATGGTTAGGGTTAGGGTTGGGGTTACGCTTAGGGTTAGGGGTTGTGGTTAGGGTTAGCGTTAGGGTTAGGGTTAGGGGTTAGGGTTAGGGTTAGGGTTGGGTTAGGGTTAGGGTTAGGGTTAGGGTTAGGGCTATGGTTTGGGTTAGGCGTTAGGGTTAGGGTTAGTGTTAGGGTTAGGGTAATGTTTAGTGTTAGGTTTCGGGGTAAGGTTTAGGGATAGTGTTAGATTTAGAGTTAGGTTTAGGGTTAGGTTTATGGTTATGTTTAGGGTTTTGTTTAGAGTTAGGGGTTAGGGTTAGTGTTAGGTATAGGGTAAGGGTTATTTTAGGGTTAGAGTTAGAGGTTAGGGTTAGGGTTAGGGTTGGGGTAGGGGTGGGGATAGGGTTAGTGTTAGGGCTAGGTTTAGGTTTAGGGTTAGGGTTAGATTTGGGGGTTAGGGTTAGTGGTAGGGGTAGGGTTAGGTTTAGGGCTAGGTTAGAGCTAGGGCTAGGGCTAGGCCTAGAGCTAGAGCTAGAGCTAGGGTTACGGTTAGGGTTAGGGTTAGGGGTAGGGTAGGGGTAAGGGTAGGGGTAGGTTTGGTTAGGGTTAGGGGTTAGGGTTAGATTTAGGGTTAGGGTTAGGGTTAGGGGTTAGGGGCTATAGTTAGGGTTAGGGTTTGTGTTAGGTTTAATGTTAGGGTTTGGTTAGGGTAAGGGGTTAGGGTTAGGGTTAGGGTTACGTTTAGGGCTAGGGCTAGGGCTAGGGCTAGCGCTAGGTCTAGGGCTAGTGTTAGGGTGAGAGTTAGGGTTAGGTTTGGGTTAGGTTTATGGTAAGTGGTTAGGGGTTAGGGTTAGGGTTAGGTTTAGGGTTTAGTGTTAGGGTTAGGGTTAGTGTTAGGGTAAGGGGTTAGGGGTTAGGGTTAGGGTAAAGTTTGTGTTAATGTTAGGGTTAGGGTTAGGTTTAATGTTAGGGTTAGGGTTAGGGGTTAGGGTTAGGTTTAGGTTTAGGGTTAGGGTTAGGTTTAGTGTTAGTGTTTGGTTAGGGTAAGTGGTTAGGGTTAGGAGTTAGTGTTAGGGTTAGTGGTAGGGTTAGTTTTAGGGCTATGTTTATGACTAGGGCTAGGACTAGGGCTAGGGCTAGGGCTAGGCTTGGAGTTATGGTTAGGGTTATGGTTAGGTTAGGGTCAGGTGTTTGGGTTAGGGGTTTGTGTTAGGGTTAATTCTAGGGTTAGGGTTAGGTTTAGGGGTTATGGCTAGGGTTAAGGTTAGGGTTAGGTGTTATGGTTAGGGTTAGGGTTAGGGGTTAGGGTTATTGTTAGGGTTAGGGTTAGGTTTAGGGTTAGGGTTAAAAGTTAGGGTTAGGGTTAGGATTAGGGTTAGGGTTAATGTTAGCATTAGGGTTAGGGTTAGTGGTTAGGGTTAGAGGTTAGGCTTAGGGTTACGGGTTAGGGTTAGGGTTAGTGTTAGGGTTAGGGTTAGGGGTTAGGGTTATCGTTAAGGTAGGGTTAGGGTTAGGATTAGGGATTAGTGTTAGGGGTGCAGGTTAGGGTTAGGGTTAAGGTTAGGGTTAGGAGTTTGGGTAAGAAGTTAGGGTTAGGGTTAGTGTTAGGGTTAGCATTAGGGTTAAGGGTTAGGGTTAGGGTTAGAGTTAGGGTTAGGATTAGGGCTCGGGTTTAGGGTTAGGGTTAGGTTTAGGGTTAGGGTTACGGGTTAGGGTGAGGGTTAGTGTCAGGGTTAGGGTTACGGGTTAGGGTGAGGGTTAAGGTTAGGGTTAGGGTTTAGGTTAGGGGTTAGTGTTAGGGTTAGGGTACGGGTAGGGTTAGGGTTAGGGTTTGTGGTTAGGGTTAGGGTTACTTTCAGTGTTAGGGTTAGGGTAAGGGGATAGGTTGAAGGTGAGGGTTAGGGGTAGGGTTAGAGTTAGGGTTAGGGTTAAGGGTTATGGTTATGGTTAGGGTTAGGGTTGGGGTTACGCTTATGGTTAGGGGTTGTGGTTAGGGTTAGCGTTAGGGTTAGGGTTAGGGGTTAGGGTTAGGGTTGGGTTAGGGTTAGAGTTAGGGTTAGGGTTAGGGCTTTGGTTTGGGTTAGGCGTTAGGGTTAGGGTTAGTGTTAGGGTTAGGGTAATGTTTAGTGCTAGGTTTCGGGGTAAAAGTTAGGGATAGTGTTAGATTTAGAGTTAGGTTTAGGGTTAGGGTTATGGTTGTGGTTAGGGTTATGTTTAGAGTTAGGGGTTAGGGTTAGTGCTAGGTTTAGGTAAGGGTTATTTTAGGGTTAGTGTTAGAGGTTAGGGTTAGGGTTGGGGTAGGGTTAGGGATAGGGTTAGTGTTAGGGCTAGGTTTAGGTTTAGGGTTAGGATTAGATCTGGGGGTTATGGTTAGTGGTAGGGGTAGGGTTAGGTTTAGGGCTAGGTTAGAGCTAGGGCTAGGGCTAGGCCTAGAGCTAGAGCTAGAGCTAGGGTTACAGTTAGGGTTAGGATTAGGGGTAGGGTATGGGTAAGGGTAGTGGTAGGTTTGGTAAGGGTTAGGGGTTAGGATTAGATGTTTGTGTTATTGTGTGTTTAGGGTTAGGTTTAGGGTTAGGGTTAGGGTTAGGGTAAGGGTTAGGAGTTAGGGTTAGGGTTAGGGTTAGGGGTTAGAGTTAGGGTTAGGGTTAGAATTATGATTAGGGTAAAAGTTAGGGTTAGGGGTTAGGCTTAGTGTTAGGGTTATGTTTAGGGTTACGGTTAGGGTTAGGGGTTAGGATTAGAATTAGGATTAGGTTTAGGTTATATTTAGTGTTTGAGTTAGGGTTAGGGGTTAGGGTTAGGGTTAGGGGTTAGGGTTAGATTCAGGGTTAGGGTTAGGGTTAGGGGTTAGGGGCTATAGTTAGGGTTAGGGTTAGTTTTAGGGTTAGGGTTTCGGTTAGGTTTAATGTTAGGGTTTGGTTAGGGTAAGGGGTTAGGGTTAGAGTTAGAGTTACGTTTAGGCCTAGGGCTAGGGCTAGCGCTAGGGCTAGGGCTCGTGTTAGGCTGAGAGTTAGAATTAGGTTTGGGTTAGGTTTATGGTAAGGGGTTAGGGTTAGGGTTAGGTTTAGGGCTTAGTGTTAGGGTTAGGGTTAGTGTTAGGGTACGGGGTTAGGGGTTAGGGTTAGGGTAAAGTATGTGTTAGGGTTAGGGTTAGGGGTTAGGGTTAGGGGTTAGGGTTAGTTTTAGGGTTAGGGTTAGGGTTAGGGGCTATAGTTAAAGTTAGGGTTAGTTTTAGGGTTAGGGTTAGGTTTAGTGTTAGTGTTTGGTTAGGTTAAGGGGTTAGGGTTACGGTTACATTTAGGGCATGGGCTAGGGCTAGCGCTAGGGCTAGCGCTAGTGTTAGGGTGAGGGTTAGGGTTGGGTTTGGGTTAGGTTTTGGGTAAGGGGTTAGCGGCTAGGCTTAGGGTTAGGTTAGGTTTAGGGTTAAGGGTTAGCTTTAGGGTTATGGTTAGGGTTAGTGTTAGGGTTAGGGTTTAGGGGGTAGGGTTTAGGGTTAGGGTTAGGTTTAAGGTTAGGGTTAGTGTAAGGGTTAGGGTTTAGGGTTAGGGTTAGTGAAAGGGTTAGGATTAGGCTGAGGTTTAGGGGTTAGGGTTAGGGTTTGAGTTAGGGTTAGGGCTAGGGCTAGGGCTACGGTTAGTGTTAGGGTTAGTGCTAGGTCTAGGGCTAGGGCTAGGTTTAGGGTTAGGGTTAGGGTTAGGGTTAGGGTTAGGGTTAGGGTTGGGGTTGGGGTTAGAGTTAGGGTTAGGGTTAGGGTTAGGGCTAGTTATAGGTCTAGGGCTTGGGATAGAGCTAGGATTAGGGCTAGGGTAGGTCTAGGGCTAGGGTTAGGGTTAGGGTTAGGGTTAGTGTTAGGGTTAGGTTTTGGGTTAGGGTTAGGGTTAGGGTTATGTTTAGGGTTAGGGTTATGTTTAGGGTTAGGGTTAGGTTTAGGGTTAGGGTTAGGTTTAGGGTTAGGGTTAGGGTGAGGGTTAGCGGTTAGGGGTTAAGTATTAGGGTTAGGGTTAAATTTAGGGGTTAGAGGGTAGGTTTAGGGGTAGTGTTAGGGTTAGGGTTTAGGGTTAGGGTAAGGGTTTGGGTTAGGGTAAGGGTTTGGGTTAGGGCTTAGGTTTAGGGATTAGGGTTAGGGTTAGGGATTACTGTTAGGGTTAGGTTTAGGGGTTAGGGTTAGAGTTAGGGTTAGGGTTAGGGTTTAGGTGTTAGTGGTTAGGGTTAGGGTTAAGGTTAGGGTTAGGGTTAGGGTTAGTGTTAGGTTAGGGGTTAGGGTTAGGGTTAGGATTAGGCTGAGGGTTAGGGGTTCAGGTTAGAGTTAGGGTTAGGGATAGGGCTAGGACTAGGGGTATGGCTAGTGTTAGGGTTAGGGCTAGGGCTAGGGCTAGGTTTATGGTTAGGGTTAGGGTTTGGGTTAAGGTTAGTTTTAGGGCTAGGTTTAGGGCTAGGGCTAGGGCTAGAGCTAGGAATAGGGCTACGGTAGGCCTTGGGTTGGGTTAGGATTAGGGTTAGGGATAGGGTTAGGGCTTAGTGATAGGGGTTAGTGTTAGGGTTAATTTTAGCGTTAGGTTTTTGATTAGGGTTAGGTTTAGGGTTAGGGGTTAGGGTTAGGGTTAGGGAAAAGTTTAGGGTTAGGATTTAGGGGTTAGGGGTTAGGGTTAGGGTTACAGTTAAGGTTAGGTTTAGGGTTAAAGACAGGGTTAGGTTTAGGTTATGGTTAGGGTTAGGGGTTAGGGTTAGGGTTAAATTTAGGATTAGGATTAGGGTTAGGGTTAGGGATAGATTTAGGGATAGGGCTAGGGCTAGTGCTAGGGTTAGCCTTCGGGTTAGAGTAAGGGTTAGGTTTTAGGTTTAGGGCTAGGTTTAGGTCTAGGCCTAGGGTTAGAGCTTGGACTAGGGGTACGGTAGGGCTAGGGCTAGGGTTAGGGTTAGGGTTAGGATTAGGGGTTAATGTTTAGGGATAGGGGTTAGTGTTAGGTTTAGGTTTAGGGTTATGGTTAGTGTTAGGTTTAGGGTTAGGGGTTAGGGTTAGATTAAGGATTAGGGTTAGGGTTAGGGGTTAGGTTTAGCGTTAGGGTTAGGGTAAGTATAAGGTTTAGGGTTAGGTTTAGGGGTTTGGGATATGGTTCTGGTTAGGGTTATGATTATGGTTAGGGTTAGGTTTAGGGTTAGGGTTACGGTTAGGGTTAGGAGTTAGGGTTATGATTACATTTAGGGTAATGCTTAGGGTTAGGGTTAGGGTTAGGGGTTAGAGTTAAGGTTAGGGTTTTGGTTTGGTTAGGGTAAGAATTAGGGTTAGGGATTAGGGTTAGTGTTAAGGTTATGTTCTGGGTTAGAGTTAGGGTTGGGGTTCTGGGTTAGGATTAAGGTTAGAGTTAGGTTTATGGTTTAGGGTAAGGGTTAGGAGTAGGGTTAGGGTTAGGGTTAGGGGTTAGCATTAGGGTTAGGGTTAGGGAAAGATTTAGGGTTAGGATTTAGGGGTTAGGGGTTAGGGGTTAGGGTTACGCTTACGGTTAAGGTTAGGTTTAGGGTTAAAGATAGGATTAGGTTTAGGTTATTGTTAGGGGTTAGGGTTAGGGTTAAGTTTAGGATTAGGATTAGGCTTAGGGTTAGGGTTTAGGGTTAGGGTTAGGGTTAGGGATAGAGTCAGGGATAGGGATAGGGCTAGGGTTAGCCTTCGGGTTAGAGTAAGGGTTAGGTTTTAGGTTTAGGGCTAGGTTTAGGTCTAGGCCTAGGGTTAGAGCTTGGACTAGGGGTACGGTAGGGCTAGGGCTAGGATTAGGGTTTAGTGTTTAGGGATAGGGGTTAGTGTTAAGTTTAGGTTTAGGGTTATGGTTAGGGTTAGGTTTAGGGTTCGTGTTAGGGATATATTTAGGGTTAGGGTTAGGGATAGATTTAGTGGTTAGGGTTAGAGTTAGCGTTAGGGGTAGGGTTAGGTTTAGGGCTGGTTTAGAGCTAGGGCTAGGTCTAGGGCTAGGGCTAGAGCTAGGGTTACAGTTAGGGTTAGGTTTAAGTTTAGGGTTAGGGTTTGGGTTAGGGTAATGGTTTAGGTTTAGAGTTAGGGTTAGGGTAGGGGTTACGGTTTAGGGTTAGGGTTAGGGTAGTGTAAGGGTTAGGTTTAGGGCTAGGGCTAGAGCTAGGGTTACAGTTAGGGTTAGGTTAAGGGTTAGGGTTAGGGTTAGGGTTAGGGTTAGGGTAATGGTTTAGGTTTAGAGTTAGGGTTAGGGTAGGGGTTACGGTTTAGGGTTAGGGTTAGGGTAGTGTAAGGGTTAGGTTTAAGTGTGAGGGTTAAGGTTAGGGTTAGGGTTAGGTTTTAGGATTAGGGTTTGTGTTAGGGTTAGGTTTAGGGTTAAGTTTAGGGGTTAGGGTTAGGGTTAGGGGTTAAGATTAGTGTTAGTATTAGGTTTTGGGTTAGGGTTAGGTTTAGGGTTACAGTTGGGGTTAGGGCTTTATGGTTAGTGTTAGCATTACGGTTAGGTTTAGAGTTAGGGTTAGGGCTAGAATTAGGGTTAGTTTTAGGGTTAGGGGTTAGGCTTAGGGTTAAGGTTTTGTTAGAGTTAAGGTTGGGGTTAGGGTTAGGTTTAGGAATAGGTTTAGGGTTAGTGTTAGGTGTTAGGGGTTAGGGGTTATGGGTTAGTGTTAGGGTGTGGTTCAGGGTTTGGGTTAGGGTAGGGGTTAGGGTTAGGGTTAGGGTTAGGCTTAGGGTTAGGTTTAGGTGTTAGGGTTAGGTTTAGGTTTAGGGTTAGGCTTAGGGATAGGTTTAGGGGTTAGGGTTAGGTTTAGGGTTAGGGTTAGGGTTAGGATTAGGGTTAAGGGTTAGGGATACAGATTAGTGTTAGGGTTAGGGTTATGTTTAAGTTTAGGGTTAGGGTTAGGGTTAGAGTTACGGGTTAGGGTTAGGATTAGGGTTAGGTTAAGGGTTAGGATTAGGGTTAGGGTTAGGGTAATGTTTTAGGGTTAGGGTTAGGGTAGGGGTTACGCGTTAGGGTTAGGGTTACGTTTAGGGTTAGGGTTAGGGTAGTGTAAGGGTTTGGTTTAGGTGTGAGGGTTAAGGTTAGGGTTAGGGTTAGGTTTTAGGATTAGGGTTAGTGTTAGGGTTAGGATTAGGGTTAAGTTTAGGGGTTAGGTTTAGGGTTCGGGTTAGGGTTAGGGGTTAAGATTAGGGTTAGTATTAGGTTTTGGGTTAGGGTTAGGGTTATGGTTGGCGTTAGGGCTTATGGTTAGGGTTAGCATTACGGTTAGTTTTAGGGTTAGGGCAGGGCTAGTGTTAGGGTTAGTGTTAGAGTTAGGGGTTAGGGGTTAGGCTTAGAGTTAAGGTTTTGTTAGAGTTAAGGTTGGTGTTAGGGTAGGGTTAGGAATAGGTTCAGGGTTAGTGTTAGGGGTTAGGGGTTAGGGTTAGGGTTTAGGGTTTCGGGGTTAGGGTTAGGGTTAGGGTTAAGGTAAAGGTTAGAGTTAGGGTTAGTGTTAGGGGTTGGGGTAAGGTTTAGGTTTAGGATTACACTTAGGGTTAGGCGTTAGGGTTAAAGTTAGGACTATGGGTAGGGCTTGGCCTAGGCCTAGGACTTGGGTGAGGACTAGGGCTAAATCTAGGGCTAGTGCTAGGGCTAGGGCTACTGTTAGGATTAGGTTTAGGATTAGTTTTAGGGCTATGTTTAGGGTTAGGGCTAGGACTAGGACTAGGACTAGAGCTCGAGTTAAGGTTAGGGTTAGGTTTAGGGGTAGGGTTAGGGTTATGGTTAGGATTAGGTTTAGTGTTATGGGTTAGTGTTAGGGTGTGGGTCAGGGTTTGGGTTAGGGTAGGGTTTAGGGTTAGGGTTAGGGATACAGATTAGGGTTAGGGTTCATGTTAGGGTTAGTGTTAGGGATTAGTGTTAGGGTGTGTTTTATGGTTAGGGTTAGGGGTTACGGTTAAGGTTAGGGTTAGGATTAGAGGTTAGGGTTAGTTTTAGGGTTAGGGTTAGGTTTAGGGTTAGGGGCCAGGGTTAGGGTTAGGGTTAGGCATTAGGGATAGGGTTAGAGTTAGGGTTAGGAATTAGGGTTAGGTTTAGCTTAGTGTTAGGGTTAGGGTTAGGGGTTGGGGTTAGTATTAGGGTGAGGGGTTAGGGTTAGGGTTAGGGTTAGGGGTAAAAGGATAGAGTTAGGGTTAGGGTTAGGTTTAGCTTTAGCTTTAGGGTTAGGGGTTAAGGGATAGGGTTAGAGTTAGGGTTTGGTTAAGTTTAGGGTTTTAGGGTTAGGTTTAGGGTTAGGGTTGGGGTTAGGGTTAGGGGTTAAGTGATAAGGATAGGTTTAGGGTTAGGGATAGGATTAGGGTTAGGGTTTAGGGTTTAGGTGTTAGGGTTTGGGTTAGGGTTAGTGTGAGGATGTGGGTTAGGGTTTAGGGTTAGGTTTAAGGTTAAGGTTAGGGTAAAGTTTAGGTATAGGGTTAGGGTTAGGGGTTAGTGTTAGATTTATGGTTATGGTTAGGGTTAGGATTAGAGTCAGGGTTAGCGGTTAGGGATAGGGTTAGGGTTGGGGTTAGGGGTTAGGGTTAAGCGTTAGGGTTAGGGTTAGGGGTTAGGCTTAGAGTTAGTGTTAGGTTTAAGGTTAGTGGTTAGGGGTTAGTGTTAGGGTTAAGGTTAGGGTTAGGGTTATGTTTAGGGTTAGGATTAGGGGTTAGAGTTAGTGTTAGCTTTAGGGTTTGGGTTTGGTTTAGGGTTAGGGATTTGGCGTTAGGGTTAGGGTTAGGGTTAGGGTTAGAATTAAGGTTAGGGTTAAGGTTAGGGTTAATGTTAGGTGTTAGGGTGAGGGATAGGGTTAGTGTTAGGGATAGGATTTGGGGTTAGGGGTTAGGGTTAGGGTTAGGGTATGATTAGGGTTAGGTTTAGTGTTAGGGGTTAGGGCTATGTTTCGGGTTAGGGTTCGGGTTAGGGTTAGGGTTAGGATTAGGGGTTAGGGGTTAGAGTTAGGGTTAGGGTTAGGGATTAGGTTTAGGATTAGGGTTACGGTTAGGGGTTAGGTTTAGTGTTAGGTTTAGGGTTAGGTTTTGGTTAAGGGGTTAAGTTTAGGGTTAGAGTTAGTGTTAGGGTTAGGGGTTAGGGTTCGGGTTCGGGTTAGGGTTAGGGTTAGGGTTAGGGTTAGGGTTAGGATTAGGGGTTAGGGGTTAGAGTTAGGGTTAGGGTTAGGGATTAGGTTTAGGATTAGGGTTACGGTTAGGGGTTAGGTTTAGTGTTAGGATTAGGGTTAGGGTTAGGTTTTGGTTAAGGGGTTAAGTTTAGGGATAGAGTTAGGGTTAGGGATTAGGGTTAGGGTTAGTGTTAGGCTTACTCTTAGGGTTAGATGTGCGTGTTTTGGTTAGGGTTAGGGTTAGGTATTAGGGGTTAAGGTTAGGGTTAGGGTTAGGATTAGGGGTTAGGGGTTAGGGTTCGATTTAAGGTTAGGGTTAGGCATTAGGATTAGGGTTAGGGTTAGGAGTTAGGGGAAGGGTTAGGGTTAGGGTTAGAGTTAGAGTTAAGGTTAGGGTTAGGGTTACAGTTAGGGCCCTAACCCTAACCCTAAACCTACCCCTTAACCCTTAGCCCTAACCCTATCCTTAACCCTAACCCTACTCCTAACCCTAAATCCTTACCCTTAACCGTTAACCTTAACCGTAACCCTAAACTTAACCTAACCCCCAAACCTACCTCTAACCATAACCCTAATCCTAATATCTATACTTAACCCTAACCCAAAACCTAACCCAACCCCTAACCCTAACCCTAACACTAACTCTAAGCCCTAACCCCTAAACTTAACCCTAACTCTAAACCAAATCCTAACACTAACCCTAACCCCTAACCCTAACCATAACCCTAACCTGTTACCCCAACCCTAAACCTTAAACGTTACCATTAACTCTAAACTTAAAACTAACCCTAACACTTAAACCTTAACACTAAACCTAACCCTAACCCAAACCTTAAACCTAACCCTAACCCTTAACCCTAACCCTAACCCTAACCCTAAGCCTAAACCTAAGCCTAACCCTAAGCCTAAGCCTAAGCCTAATCCTAAGCAAAACCCTAACCCTAAACCTAACCCTAACCTTAACCCCTAACTCTTAATCTGCAGGTCTAAGGCCTGGTGTTGGCTGCAGTTTTGTCTATGGGAGGGAGAGGGGCAAAGAATCAATGGGTTTATTCAGATGGTCTATGTGTCCTACTGTAGAAGTCAGACAGAACAGCCTGGTTACTGTAGTTGCCATCTGCCTGGGACTGAGTTTTGGTTGCCTGAGAAGAATGATAGGGATAAAAGTGATGCAAACACAAGCAAGTATCTTTAATTCATTGATCCCTCCAGAATCCAGCCTGAACATTGATCCTTTGTGGGGTCTTTACATACAGTCTCTCCTGACTCCAAAACAGTTCTGAGTAGTCGGTGATTGTGACTGAGTAGGAGGGGTCACTGCCTAGTTGTCAAAAGTCCTAGTTCTTCATGAGCACTCTTCCAACTCAAGAGGTGTCTTTATGTGCCTCAGTTTCCTTGTTTGGAAAATGGGTTGATAATTATCCCCACATCATCCACTTTGTGGTTAGTCGATTAAATAACTAATCACACCTATGGGTTATTTCAAGTTAAGGGGCTTGGCTACTAAGCAAAAGGCTGGGTATTTGAATCCAACCAGAAGTCCCTCAGAAGAAAGGCCTGGTGTAATTCTTCCAAACTCTCAGCCCTGGGAAACCAATGGAGCAGAGTTCTATGACAGACAGGGGCTCGCCAAGAGTGGCAGCAGCTAGATTGCCACTTTTCTGCCCTATTTTAACACAATTCAGGAGGACTGGTGGTGGAATGGGTGTAAAATGGGGCTGCAAACAAAATGGTCAAAAATATATAACCATTGGCCCCTATCTCAGGAGAAAGAAGAGGGCTGCTACTCCCAGAAAAGTGTTCCAGCCACCAAAGCATACACAAGGGCAGTTCTAGCATTTCCCAAAGTGGCCCTATTAGTCACCCTCAACTCGATGGCAGGGAGTGTTTTAGAGATGCACTTCCATCTGGGTTAGGCAGCAAAACGACATACAACCTGTATCCACCCTGCTCAGATGTTTGGGTCAACATTCAGGCAACTTCTTGGCTCAAACCAACACCATTGTCTTCCTGGAGACGTGACCAATGGCCAGGTAGCTAGCTCTCACCTCACCTATAGTTCTTTGCTCACTCCTGCAGCATGACTAACTATTCCCATGTGTATTGAAACCGAGGGAAAGGAATGTAACTAAAGCTTTCCATTTTTAAGCTGTTAATTTTGTGACACTATGCAGGCTCGAGATTTCATAGACGGTCTCCACCAACCCGGTTGTTCTTGATGCTGCCACCTTGTAAAGAATTTTATTAGCATTGCCTTGATGGCTAGTAGGGCTTGTTCCTGAGGGGACAGACTCTAGTCACCCTTCCATTAACCCCCTTAGGTAATATTTTTCCTCCAAAAGTCCTCACCTGCAAGATGGTTGAGAATGTCTACACTCATTGATTTAAAGCCTCAGCACCCCACAGGAGCAGTTCTACTCTATCCAAGAGGGTCGCTAAGAGTCAACGTGGACTCGAAGGTAGTGAGTTTGGTTTGGTTTTGAGTCCTCACACAGCACACTTGTGTAAGTGGATAACACGATGGGCTGCTAACTGTAAGGCCAACAGTTCTAACCACCGGATGCTTCTCTGGAGAAAGAGGAGGCTTTCTATTTCCACAAAGATCTTCAATCTAAGAAACCCACAGAGACAACTCTAGAGTGATCCATAGGGACAATAACCTCAGAATTGAATCGATAGCAGGGATTTTTTTTAGTAGGGTCCTCACACTGAGGAGCACAGTTGGTAGAGTGTGTTCCTCCTAATTGCATGGTCAGCAGTTTCAAACCACCAGGACCAAGGTGAGGCTTTCCAGTAAACACAAACTGTAGGAATCAGTTCTGCTCTGTCCACTTGATCACTATATATCGGAATAGATTTAATAGTAGTGGATGAATATAAAACTCATACAGAAACCCTATTAGTTCAGGAGTTTAACATCTGGATGCTAACTGCAAGTTTGCTGTTAGAAATACACCAGACAACTCCCCAGGACGAAGCTGGCTTCTCCCATAAAGATCCGCAGCCTTTGAAATCCCGGTGGGGTTTCCTACTCTGTCCTGCAGAGTCACTCTGAATCAGAATTCTCAACGAACGAGAAGATGGCTATAAATTAGAATCAGCAGGGTTACTGGGTAATATGGACTGCAGGACACAGGGTACTAGAAATTTCAGAAGCCTTGGGATATATTTGGAGACACTGATTCAGGCCAATGTGACATGAATCTGGCTACCAGTAAACCAGTGTGAACCACTGTTAGAAGCTCTAGTGTTTTCATTGGAATCGGTTGTCTGAATTACACCCATCTAGAGCTTTTCTTTTTTTTTTCCCTTGTAGCTTTTGATTCTGTGTCTTCTCTTCTGCAGGGTAGTTTTTCAGGTTATTCACAGCTCTTTCTAGACTTTGACAAATTCTTAATCTGCAGGTTTCGTCTAGTGCTGGCTGCAGTTTTGTCTATGGGAGGGAGTTAGGTACAGAATCAAAGGGCCTATTCAGATGGTCTATGTGTCCTACTATAGAAGTCAGACAAAACAATCTGGTTACTGTAGTATCCATCCCCCTGGGAGTGAGTTTTGGTTGCATCCGAAGAAAGATAGGGATAAAAGTGATGCAAACACAAGCAAGTATCTTTAATATATTGATGCCTTTAGACTCCAACCTGCACACTCATCCTTTCTGAGGAATTTACATGCAGTCTCCCCTGACTCCAAAACAGTTCTGAGGAATCGGTGATTGTGACTGAGTAGGAGGGCTCACTGCCTAGGTATCACACTTCCTAGGTCTGCATGAGGGCTATTGCACCTCAAGTGGTGTCTTAGTGTGCCTCAATCAGTGTTTCCACACAAATCCCTAGGCTTCTGAAGTTCCTAGTAGCCTGTGTCCTGCAGTCCCTTTTACCCAATAACCCTGTTGTTTATACTTTATAACCACCTTTCCATTTGTGGAGATTAAAAAAATTATTTGTTATTAAATAATGTGGTTTATGTAAATTGAAAAAATAAGCCATTAGAAACTTATTTGGCTAAAAAAAATAATGCCAGTTTCCCAGGAAATGTCTGCATAGACTGAGTGGAAAATAATAGAGCAGGCTCAAAGTTGGCAGCCAAGCACTTGCTTCATTGAATGTGTGTCACTATCCACAGTGTTGGAAGTAAATTGGCGTCATGAAACAGGTTCCTGAAAGGTTTCCAAATCACTATTCCAAGGATTTAAACCACATTTTCCCCCATTCCATTTAGCCTTCCAGATCATTCAAGCTTTTAAAAAACAGATCAATTTCACATTCAGTTCATCAGCCCACAAATGAATTGGCTCATATCCGTTCAAAGACCCAGAAAACACAATCTCTGAGTTGTGCTTATTAAAGTTATGATGAACTGCATTATGACCATCTGCTTTTCTTTCTTTTTTTAGAAAGTTTACCATAAGTACCATGCACTCATGCTATACCACACACCTCTGATGCCATTGTAGCTGTAAGTTTATATCCAATGTATTCAAGCCCCAAAGACTAATGACGGTGAGGTGTGTAAAGCCAGGGGGTGGGAGTCCCCCATCCAGAGATTTTTACCTTTTTTGAATCATTAACAAACACACACAACACTGGTTTCTCTTGTTGGTTTTTTACAATTTTTAAAATAATGCTCAGTTATGGTTTTGTTGGGGTTTTTACATTTTGTGTTTGTTTCTGTTTATTTTTTACCTCCTGTGTATTAGTAGGGAATTTATAGGGAAATATTTACTTTATGGAATAAATTTTAAGAACTAAAATATATTTTATTTTAAATAAAATAACGGATCTTTGATCTTACATCTAAATCACTGAATATATTTTTGCATAGCCGACATAAAGGGTGAAAATAAATTCTATCAAGAGTTTTACTTTTTGACTTCAAAGCCTTCTTAAGAGAGTCTCTTAACTACCTGTCGAAAAACATAAGAAAAGAAAAGCTAGACTCATGAGGCATTTGACTTCGGTCAGGATTGTCTCATGACAGAATCGTCTGGATGGGGCCGGTCATAACTCAGGGACTGAGTACCTATCTTCCAAACAGTTACTGTGGGGTAGATTTCCAGTCATGGAACTACCAGTTGAGTAGAGCCAAACTGAACCTTGTGAGATAGGGGCTGCAAGACTGTGTGAGGGTTCAAAAGGAGACCACCAGGTCTGTCTTCTGAGGCACCACCATATAGGTTCAGATGATCATTTCAGTTACAAACTGAGCACTTAACTGCTTGTGCCACCCAGAAGGCATGGAGGAAAATAGCTTTTCACTGTTTAGTATCTTTCCCAAAAGGAAACAGGTGCTTACTTGTGTCCTGCCTTTCCTCATATTAGTTGTGTTAGTCTGAGTACATTAGAGAAATAAATCCACAGAAACTGAAATGTATAAAAGAGAGCTATAGAAAAAAGGTAATTTCACATGGAGAAAAAAATCCCAAACCAGTGCAGCCCAAGTCTACAAATCCAACATTAGCCATATGTCCCACACCAATCCACAATGTCCTCCTCCATCTTAACAAACACATGCAGTGATGGTGGCTGCAGGTGGAAAGACCTGACCATCTGGGTTTCTGAGGTTGTTAACTATTTACTGGAATTAGAATCCACATTTTCGCCCCTGGAGCGGCTGGTGTTTGTAACCACTCAGCCACGAGGGCTCCATATCCTTGTGCAGGACTACTCGTGATTTATTATCTATCCCAATGCTGCTCCAAGGGTGGTACATGGGCCGGTGATAAACTGTGACATGTTTATTATCTGTCCATTTGTAGCTAGGTACAGAAAGGAAGGCCAGAGTGCAGGTCACTAGTATTTCCAATGCCAGCAACGTCATGCAAAGAGCAAAGCGTGCAGCAGGGTTTCCAGACTAAGGACACACTGAGGATGAAGGAATACAACACTGAAAACCTTATGCTAATCATGGAAACACTGTCAGGTAGTGGAGGACTAGTAAACCAAGGCACAACCTTGTCAGAGAGAGGGCCAGATGACGAACACTTCTGGTCAGATTAAAGGGGAGGGCCAGTGACAAAGAGACAGGACGTTTGCAGGATGGATGGCCACGGGGGCTGCAATGATGGCTTCAAACATCAGAAAGATATGGGGGTGGCCCAGGACTGGGAAACCTTTCCTCGTCCTGTACATTGGGGTTGCTTTGAAGCAGACCAACTGGATAGCACCTACCAACAAGACCAACCGAGGAAGAGGAAGCTTCTATGATCTCAGAAACTGACATCACTAGGACGTTTCAGGAGACTTATATAAAGGTAACCAATGGCCTGGCCCTTCATCACAGAAAACTGGGGAAGCACCATTGTCCTGGTTTACCAGACGTTCCCCAGATTAATTACTGTCCAGCTGCCCATAGGAAGTAGAAATACCTATAGACATGACGGAAGGGAGGTTCACTCTGCTATGGGAATGTGTTAATCTGTGCACTTTAGATGTTGAAATCCACAGACACACGTGTATAAAAGAGAGTTGTAATTAAATATTAAATGCACATCAAGAAAATTTCCCTACAAGATATTTTTAATCTCATAAGACCACCATTATCCCATTGCCCCCTCCCCCAGAATCCACACAGTCTTCAACCATCTACAAAAGAGATGGAATGAGGCTGACTGCTAGTAAAAGACAAGTCAGAGAAAGGAAAATAATGTCATATATGGTGGGCCTCTGCATATAGCTGTGGAGCACCCAAAGCTGTTTCACGTAGATAATGTGGCTTCTGCTCAGATATGTCTGGGTGTACGTGAGGCTTGGAAGCAGTAGCATTTAACTGGCTAAGGCATCATCTCACTCTACTGAATTTCAAAATCAAGATACTTGAGAACTTGCAAAGCTAAAGTGACCAATGCATTAATCATTCCGCTCTTCAATTAACACCACCTGTGCATCTTGGACATTTGGCATGAGAAGCTAACAATATCAGTGAGCATAACCTGTTGTGAAAAACAGGAAGATACAAAAAGCTCCATAGTTTAATGTAATTATTGTATACGGGACCATGCAGGATGCAAAATTTCCCATAAACAACTGATGATGGGAAATGATAATGCTCTTTGAAAAAAAAAAAAAACCCATGTTCAGGCACTCTAGAAATGAAAAACGTAAATCTGGGTGAGGCAACACAGAAGGCAGTCTGTGAAATATGGCATTTTATGATTTCCTTCACATTCAAGTAGTTGAAAATCTAAGGCATGAGCTGAGAATAGTAAAACTGATTAAGGGTACATTAATCAATGCAGGGGAAACGCCAGAATAATTGCCACTTGCTTAATATTCTTGAATCTGCTGGAGTTACATTTGGAGGTGAGATATGTGAAACTGTTTGAATTACAATAGTTCGGAAGTAAAAGCAATTTTACATTGCGATAAACTCAAGTGTTTTCATTGGACTCGGTTGTCTGAATTACACCCATCTAGAGCTTTTCTTTTTTTTTCACTTGTAGCTTTTGATTCTGTGTCTTCTCTTCTGCAGGCTAGGTTTTCAGGGTATTGACTGCTCTTTCTAGACTTTTGACAAACTCTTAGTCTGCAGGTTTAAGGTCTTGTGCTGGCTGCAGTTTTGTCTATGGGAAGGAGAGGGACACAGAATCAAAGGGTCTATTCAGATGGTCTATGTGTCCCAACATAGAAGTCAGACAGAACAGTCTGGTTACTGTAGTTGCCATCCCCCCTGGGACTGAGTTTTGGCTGCATGAGAAGAATGATAGGGATAAAAGTGATGCAAACCCAAGCAAGTATCTTTAATATATTGATGCCTTCAGACTCCAGCCTGGACACTGATCCTTTCTGGGGACTTTATATACAGTCTCCCCTGACTCCAAAACAGTTCTGAGTAGTAGGTGATTGTGACTGAGTAGGAGTGCTCACTGCCTAGATATCACACTTCATAGGTCTGCATGAGGGCAATTCCACGTCAAGCGGTGTCTTAGTGTGCCTCAATCAGTGTATCCACACAAATCCCTAGGCTTCTGAAGTTCCTAGTAGCCTGTGTCCTGCAGTCCCTTTTACCCAATAACCCTGTTGTTTATACTTTATAACCACCTTTTCAATTTGTGGACATTAAAAAAATATTTGTTATTAAATAATGTGGTTTATGTAAATTGAAAAAATAAGTCATTAGAAACTTATTTGGCTAGAAAAAAATAAGGACAGTTTGCAAGGAAATGTCTGGATAGGCTGAGTAGGCAATAATAAAGCCGGCTCAAAGTTGGCAGCCAAGCACTTGCTTCATTGAATGTGTGTCACTATCCTCAGTGTTGGAAGTAAATTTGCATCATGAAACAGGTTCCTGAAAGGTCCCCAAATCACTATTCCAAGGATTTAAACCATACTTTTTCCCATTCCATTTAGCCTCCTAGATCATTCAAGCTTTTAAAAAACAGGTCAATTTCACATTCAGTTCATCAGCCCACAACTCAATTGGCTCATATCAGTTCAAAGACCCAGAAAACACAATCTCTGAGTTGTGCTGTATTATAGTTATGATGAACTGCATTATGACCATCTGCTTTTCTTTCTTTTTTTAGAAAGTTTACCATAAGTACCATGCACTCATGCTATACCACACACCTCTGATGCCTTTGTAGCTGTAAGTTTATATCCAATGTATTCAAGCCCCACAGACTGATGACGGTGAGATATGTAAAGCCAAAGGGTGGGAATCCCCGATCCAGAGATTCTTCACTTTTTTTTTAATATTAACAAACACACACAACATTGGTTTCTCTTGTTAGTTTTTTACAATTTTTAGAAAGATGCTCAGTTACTGTTTTTTTGTGGCTTTTATATTTTGTGGTTTTTTAATATTTTTTACCTCTTTTGTATATGTAGGGAATTTATAGGGAAATATGTACTATATGGAATACATTTTAAGAACTAAAATTTATTTTATTTAAAATAAATAACGGATCTTTGATCTTACAGATAAATCACTGATTATATATTTGCAGAGCCGACTTAAAGGATGAAAGAAAATTCTATCAAGAGTGTTACTTTTGACTTCAAAGCTTTCTTAATAAATACTTTTTCCTACCTTTGGGGAAAAAAAGCAAAGAAAAAGCTAGAATCATGAGGTATTTGACTTCGGTCAGGACTGCCTCATGACAGAATCGTCAGGATGGGGCTGGTCATAACTCAGGACTGAGTACCTTTCATCCAAACAGTTACTGTGGGATAGATTGCATGTCATGGAACTACCAGGTGTGTAGAGCCAAATTAAACCGTGTGAGATAGGGGCTGCAAGGCTGTGTGAGGGTTCAAAAGCAGACCACCAGGTCTATCTTCTGAGACACCACCATATGGTTTCAGATGATCGTTTTAGTTACGAATTGAGAAATTAACATTTTGTGCCGCCCAGAGATGGCATAGAGGAAAATAGCTTTTCTCTATGTAGTATCTTTCCCAAACGGAAAGGGTGCTTACTTGTGTCCTGCCTTTTCTTATATTAGTTGTGTTAGTCTGAGTACATTAGAGAAATAAATCCACAGAAACTGAAAAGTATAAAAGAGAGCTTTTGATAAAGGGTAATTGCACATGGAGAAAAAAATCCCAAACCAGTGCAGCCCAAGTCTACAAATCCAACATTAGCCCATATGTCCCACACCAATCCACAGTGTCCTCCTCCATCTTAACAAACACATGTAGTGATGGTGGCTGCAGGTGGAAAGAACTTCCCATCTGGGTTTCTGAGGTTGTTAACTATTTACTGGAATTGAAAGCCACTGTTTTTCCCCTGGAGCGGCTGGTGTTTGAAGCCACTCAGGCACGAGGGCTCCATATCCTTGTGCAGGCCTACTTGTGATTTATTATTTATCCCAATGCTGCTCCAAGAGTGGTACATGAGCCTGTGATAAACTGTGACATGTTTATTATCTGTCCATTTGTAGCTAGGTACAGAAAGGAAGGCCAGAGTCCAGGTCATTAGTATTTCCAATGCCAGCAACCAGATGCAAAGAACAAAGCGTGCAACCGGGTTTCCAGTCTAAGGACACACTGAGGATTAAGGAATTCACCACTGAAAACCTAATCCTCATCATGGAAACACTGTCAAGTAGTGGAGGACTAGTAAACTAAGGCAGTACCTTGTGAGAGAGAGGGCCAGATGATGAACCCTTCTGGTCAGATTAAAGGGGAGGCCAGTGACAAAGAGCAGGACGTTTTCAGGATCGATGGCCACGGGGTTTACAACGATATGTTCAAACAAGAGAACGATATGAGGGTGGCCCAGGAATGGGAAATGTTTCCTTGTCCTGTACATGGGTGTTGCTATGAAGCAGATCAACTGCATTGCACCTACCAGCAAGACCAATCAAGGAAGTGTAAGCCTCTATGATCCCAGAAACTGACATCACTAGGGCTTTTCACGAGACTTATATAAAGGTAACCAATGGCCTGGCCCTTCATCACAGAAAGCTGGGGAAGCACCATTGTCCTGGTTTACCAGATGGTCCCCAGTTGAATTAATGTCCAGCTGGTCATAGGAACTAGAAATACCTATAGACATGACGGAAGGGAGGTTCACTCCGCTATGGGAATGTGTTAATCTGTGCACTTTAGATGTTGAAATCCACAGACACACGTGTATAAAAGAGAGTTGTAATTAAATATTAAATGCACATCAAGATAAATTCCCTACAAGATATTTTTAATCTCATAAGCCCAACAATACCCTATAGGCCCCCAGAATCCACGCAGTCTTCAACCATCTACAAAAGAGATGGAATGATGCTGACTGCTTGTAAAAGCCAAGTCAGAGAAAGGAAAATAATGTCATATATGGTGGGCCTCTGCATATAGCTGTGGAGCACCCAAAGCTGTTTCACGTAGATAATGTGGCTTCTGCTCAGATATGTCTGGGTGTACGTGAGGCTTGGAAGCAGTAGCATTTAACTGGCTAAGGCATCATCTCACTATACTGAATTTCAAAATCAAGATACTCGAGAACTTGCGAAGCTAAAGTGACCAATGCATGAATCGATCCGCCCTTCAATTACAACCACCTGTGCATCTTGGATATTTGGCATGATAAGCTAACAATATCAGTGGGCATAACCTTTTGTGAAAAACAGTAAGATACATAGAGCTCCATTGTTTAATGTAATTATTGTATATGGGAACTTGCAGGATGTAAAATTTCCCATAAACAACTGATGATGGAAAATGATAATGATCTTTTACCAAAGAGAAACCCAGGTTGGAGCACTCTAGAAATGGAAAACATACATCTGGGTGAGGCAACACAGAAGGTATCCTGTGTAAGGCGGCTTTTTATGATTTCCTTCACAGTAAAGAAGTTGAAAACCTGAGGGATAGGCTGAGAATAGTGAAACTGATTGAGGCTACATTAATCGATGCAGAGGAAATACCCGAATAATTGCCTCTTCCTTAATAATCTTCAATCTGCCAGAGTTACCTTTGGAGGTGAGATATGTGAAACTGTTTGAACTACAATAGTACAGAAGTAAAAGCAATTTTACAATGTGAGAAGCTCTAGTGGTTTCATTGGTCCCAGATGTATTAATTACACTCACATGGAACTTTTCTTTTTTTTTTTTCATTTGTAGGTTTTGATTCTATGTCTTTTTTCTACGGGCTAGTTTTTCTTGGTATTGACAGCTCTTTCTAGACTTGTGACAAACCCTTAGTCTGCAGGTTTGGGGACTGGTGATGGCTGCAGTTTTGTCTATGGGAGGGAGAGGGGCACAGAATCAAAGGGTCTATTCAGATGGTCTAGGTGTCCTAACGTAGATGTCAGACAGCACAGATGGTTCACTGTAGTTGCCATCCTCCCTTGGACTGAGATTTGGTTGCAGGACACGAATGTTAGGGATAAAAGTGATGCAAACACGAGAAAGTATCTTTAATATATTGATGCCTTCAGACCCCAGCCTGGACACTGATCCTTTCTCGGGTCTTTACATACAGTCTCTTCTGACTCCAAAACAGTTTTGAATAGTCGATGTTTGTGACTGAGTAGGAGGGCTCACTGCCTAGATATCAAACTTCCTAGTTCTGCATGAGCACACTTCCAACTCAAGCGGTGTCTTAGTGTGTCTCAGTTCCGTGTTTAAAAAATGGGATTGATAATTCTCCCAATATCATCCACTTTGTAGTTAGTCAATTAAATAACTAATCACGCCTATACGTTATTTCAAGATAAGGGGCTTGGCAACTAGGCAAAAGGCTGGCTATTTGAATCCATGCTGAGGTCCTTCAGAAGAAAGGCCTGGTGTAATAATTCCAAATTCTCAGCCCTGGGAAACCAATGGAGCAGAGCTCTATGACAGACAGGGGGTCGCCAAGAGTGAGAGCATCTAGATTGCCACTTTCTCCCCCTATTTTAACACAATTCAGGAGGCCTGGTGATGGAATGGGTGTAAAATGGGGCTGCTAACAAAATGATCAAAAATATATAACAATTGGCCTCTAACTCAGGAGAAAGAAGAGGGCTGCTACTCCCAGAAAAGTGTTCCAGCCACCAAAACATACATAGGGGCAGTTCTACCCTGTCCCAAGGTGGCACTACAAGTCACCCTCAACTCGATGGCAGAGAGTGTTTGAGAGATGCACTTCCATCTGTGTTAGGCAGCAAGACTACATGCAACCTGGATCCACTCTGCTCAGATGTTTGGGTCAACATTCAGGCAACTGCTAGGCTTAAACCAACACCATTGTCTTCCTGGAGACGTGACCAGAGGCCAGGTAGCTAACTCTCACCTTACCTATAGTTCTTTGCTCACTCCCACAGCATGATTTACTCTTCCCATGTGGATTGAACCCAAGAGAAAGGAAAGTAACTCAAGCGTTCTATTTTCAGCAGTTAATTCTGTGACACTAAGCAGGCTCTATATTACATAGAGGGTCTCCACCAACCAGGTTGCTACTGCTGCTGCTACCTAGGAAAGAATTTTATGAGCATTGCCTTGATGGCCAGTAGTGCTTGCTCCTGAGGGGACAGACTCTAGTCACCCTTCCATTAACCCCCTTAGGTAATATTTTTATTCAACAAGTCCTCACCTGGGAGATGGTTGAGGATATCTACACTCATTGAATTACAGCCTTAGCACCCCACAGGAGCAGTTCTACTCTCTCCAAGGGGTCACTAGTAGTCACTATGGACCCGAAGGTAGTGAATTTGGTTTGGTTTTGCGTCCTCACACAACACGCATGTGTAAGTGTATAACACGTCGGGCTGCTAACTGTAAGGTCAACAGTTCGAACCACCAGATGCTTCTCTGGAGAAAGAGGAGGCTTTCTATTTCCACAAAGATCTGCAATCTCAGAACCCCACAGAGATAGCACTATTGTGATCCATAGGGACACTAACCTCAGAACTGAATCGATAGCATTGATTTTTTTGTTGTTGGGACCTCACACTGAGGAACACAGTGTGTGTTGTGTTTTGTGCCTGCTACCTGCATGGTCATTGGTTTGAATGCACCAGGACCAAGGAGAGGATTTCCACTAAACAAAAACTGTAGGGATCAGTTCTGCTCTGTCCACTTGATCACTATATATCCGAATAGATTTAATAGCAGTGGATGATTATAAAACTCATACAGAAACCCTATTCGTGCAGGAGTTTAACATCTGGATGCTAACTGCAAGTTTGGTGTTAGAAAAGCACCAGAAAACACCACAGGACAAAGATGAAGCTGGCTGCTCCCATAAAGATCCATAGCCTTGGAAATCCCGGTGGAGTTTCCTACTGTGTCCTGCACAGTCACTAAAATCAGAAGTCTCAACGAATGAGAAGGTGGCTATAAAGTAGAATCAGGAGGGTTATTTGGTAATAGGGACTGCAGGACACAGGGTACTAGGTGTTCCATCCCACGGGATGTTCACCGTGGATTCTGGAGGAGAGGATGGGAATTGGGGGGGTATAAGAGGCACGGAGAATGAGGACAAGACAATATCCTGATCAAGTCCTGTTTTAATGAACAAAGAGTCACAGCTTATAAGGGTCAGCCAAGGGGGGAGCCTCAGCCGCACATGCAGATTAGGCTACCTTGGCAACAGACCAATCAGGGAGTTCAGGGCTGCGTGCCCTGCCCATGAGTCAGTAAGGGTTTACAGTCTTCAATTAGGTACGCAGAGCTGTGGCATGTACATGCAAATCAAGCATAGGGGAGCACGATCTTTTGCCCAATCAAGGCGATGCAGGACACGGGTGCTTATCTAAAGAGCATCACCCCTTGTTTGCTCAAACTTTACAGCTGCAGTCCTCTGTCACGTAGGCTGGGGTAGAAGAATGTCCAGAGCTCCGGCTAATAAATTCCAAGTAATGGCCGGGCCTCATGGCTCCGGACAGGTCCCCCTTTTATATAGTATTCAAAGCCAAGGGAGATCCCTTTGGGAACTGCCTCTGTCTTAGGTTGTCAGGCATCAAGGGTCATCCTTACCCATCTTTGATCAATGGAATGCCTTCATAAAATAAGATCAAACCAATGTCTGTCTTAGGTTGGTATGTCTTGTGCCAATTTTACCCGTCATTGACCGCCAGTTCAGCTCACAAGGGCAGGGTGTCTTATCATAACTACTCATATGAGCAACCCTGTTCAGACATCTCAAGGCGGTGGTAATGGACCTGTATGGGCTTTTCCTGGATGGCCTCAATCTGCTGTTTGATGAAAGCCATGAGCTTATTGAAAACCACCGGTACCAGTGAGCACATTAGTAACAGACTGAGTATAGGGCCTAAAAGTGGTAAGAAATAGGGTAAAAATCCATTCAGCCCAGTCCAGAGTGGGTCAGCAGCCAGCTCCCTTCTTCAATTCTCAAGGTCATCTTGCAGGTGTTTGATCTTGCCCCTGACGATCCCAGACTTGTTTGTGTAGAAGCAGCATTTTTCCTGTAGGGTCAAACAGACACCTCTCTGCCCTGCGGTGAGCAAATCTAAGCCTCTTTTATTCTGCAGCACTACTTCTGCTAAAGAATCTACCTGATCTTGTAAATCTTGTATGGTGCCTGACAAGGCTTGCACATCTGAAATCAATTGTCCGGACAGTTTGGTATATTGAGTAATAGAGACACCTAGGCCGGCAGTTCCGGAGGCAACCGCGGCAGAAATTCCTAATCCTGCAAGTAAAGGAATAAATAGCACTGCTCTTTTAACTTTTCTCAATATGTGATCAATAGTAGGGATAGGGACAGGTTCATCTCCAGGGAGGTTAATAAACATAACCCTGTCCAATTCACAGGCAATTAGGTGTAAGCCATGTTGTTACCACAGACAAAACTAAACTATTGAGAGCAAACAGGGGCTTTGAAATACTAATTACTGCACTGCAATTAGTAAATGTAGCTAAACCTACATCAATCTCATCAGTATTATTGTAAGTGGGGGAAAAGAAACAGGAAGAATTGGAAAATTGTAAAGGTTGTACCTGTAGGGGAGGAGTCATTATGCAAGAACTATTATTTGTATAGTTCATGGAATGTGTAGGTTTGGCAAGGGGGGCAGGGAATCCTTGCCTCATACAAAGCCAACATTCTTTAGCAAAGCTTGAATTAGAAGCGTTAAGCAAATTATATGTGGCTTCAAGGATATCAAAAGTCTGAGCATCAAGTTCTAGTTCACCTCTAGCCTTAGGCAATGCTAGGGGATAATATTGAAGTTGAGGATATAATGCTTTATGTAGCTCCTCAATTTTCTTCTGTACAACAATCTCTCTGACCTTATCCTGTGGACCTCCTCCGTCTGATATGTGAACAGGAGGGTTGATCTCCCAACACACAGGCTGTCCCACTGTACCTGCGCAGGAGGCTACTCCCAAGTTGTTAGATACTCCTGTGGTTTGAGGTATAACACTCCAATCACCCCCAATGGACCCGGGGCGTGTCCTCTCTAAAGTGGCAGTACAGTAAGTATTACTCCCGTGTGTGCATGGCTGATAAGAGGTATAACAGGTGCTATGCACAGCTTGGTAAAATGTTGTGCATGGGCAAGGTCCAGGATGCCCATTCTCGGAAGGGATTATGTTCGTTTTTTTTAACACACTGCCACATATTAGAAGTCCAGTCTTGATATGCTGTAGGAGAGGCGCAGTCCACTATAGACCTGACTTTCTTTGGGGGTGCTGACACATATCCTGTTTTGCAATCACAGGGTTTGCCATACCGATTTTGTAGTATGGCATGAGTCTTGCTTGGGTCATCGAGGCCAGCGTGGATTCCAGTCATGTAGATGCGCAGGGTAACAATCCACAGGACTATTGTGCCAGGACTCATTTCTGAAATGATAAGAAAGGGTACTCTCAGGGAATGACCTCTTCCCTGGATTGATTGTTATTATCGACTTGTTTCACCAGTCGCTCCGGCAGCCATCTGGCTGCATCATGTTCTTGAGAGAAGACACAAACCGAGCCTCTCCCCCAGATCAACACTGGGTCTGGGCCATGCCATGGATTGTCTAATGGATCCCTCCATTTTACCATGGCGAATTGTTTTTGAGATTCTGAGTGCCAGAAGCGATCAGTGGCGGATTTTCCGTGATCATCCAATGCTAAAAAATTTTTTATAAAGAGAGCATGATTAAGGATATTTCTGGGGGTACCCTTAGTGGGTTACCCTTCAACCCTTTTTATTTTATCAATGGTAGTCTTTAAAGATAAATGGGCTCTTTCGACCATTCCCTGTCCTTGAGGATTATAAGGGATCCCTGTGACATATTTTATTTGTCATTTATCACAGAAATTCCGAAAAGCCTTTGCTGTGTAGCCAGGACCGTTATCTGTTTTTATTTGTTTAGGAATACCTAAGATGGAAAAACAGTGCAACAGATGAGCTATAACATGTTTGGTGCCTCTCCCGTTTGGGGGTTAGCAAGTATGAACCGGCTATAAGTATCTATGCATACATGAATATATTTTAAATTACCAAATTCTGCATAATGGGTAACATCCATTTGCCAAATTATGTTAGGAACAAGCCCTTTGGGGTTGACTCCCAGGTGGGGAACTGGCAAGTATTTCACACAGTTAGCACATTGCTTAACTACCTGCCTAGCTTGTTCCCTAGTTATTTTAAACATCAGTCTTAGGGACTGAGCATTCAAATGGTGCAGACATGAGCGGCCTGTGCTAAGGTTAGGCCTTATTTGGTAATTGTGGCCACTATTTTTGTGGCGGCATCTGCTATTTCATTACCCTGAGGGGCCCTAGTAGGCCTGAATGAGCTCTAATATGCCCTAGGAAAAAAGGGGCAGTTCTCCTACGAATAAGTTGCTGACAATGTAAAAATAACCGAGCCGTTTCTGAAATATGTTTCATCTGTGCAACAGTTTCTAGGAGGGGAACTGAATGAGCCAAGTAAGCACTGTCAGTATAAATATTGAGTGCCCAAATAGGAAAAGCTGAAAAAACTGCAATAAGGGTTTGTAATTCCACCAATTGAGCTGATGTATGAGTAGTCTTAAATTTAATTATTTTGTCAGAAAAGGCATAGGCAGCAACTCCTGTAGATGGCCCATCCGTAAACACTAACAACGCATCATTTAAAGGTTCCTTACTAATAATACGAGGAAAGACAAACGCATGCAATTTGCAAAATTGAATAAGTTTATCCGGTGGATAATGATTATCTAATTCACCAGACCAAGAAGCACAAGCTATAGGCCATGTATCAGTGTTTTGGAAAAGCCAATGCATTTGTGAGCGAGAATAGGGTTGTATAATTTTCAAAGGTTCTTTTCCAAAATATTTTCGACTATCTTCTCTGCCCAAAGTGAACAAATCAGCAATAGCATCATAATATGGGAGTAAAACCTTTTTAGGTGAAGAGGGCAAGTGAATACACATAATGGGATTATTTTGCCAAAACAAACCAGTAGGTGTAATTGCTGTGTTAAAGACTATAAATGTCAAGGGATGAGAATAATCTATACTAGTAACGAATTGAGCAGCAATAGCATCTTCTACCCGTTTAAGTGCAATGAGCGCCTCCTCAGAAATTGTTCTGGGAGACTTAGGATGGGTGTCACCTTTCAATATGTCAAACAGAGGTTTTAACTCGCCTGTGGTTAACTTTAGATATGGTCGGAGCCAATTAATATCTCCTAAAAGTTTTGGAAAATCATTGAGTGTTTTTAACTTATCTTTACGGATGACAGCCTTTTGATTGGTGATTTTTGGTCCATTTATTTGAAACCCCAAATAAGTATACGGGTCTTGTAATTGTACCTTTTCTGGAGCTATTTGCAGCCCAGCTGCTGCCAATTCCTGCTTGAGCCGGGCAAAGCATTGCAACACCTGCTCTCCTAGCTGTCCTGCTATTAAAATATCATCCATATAATGTACAATATGCATGTCCTTCCAAAAGTTTCTGACTGGTTGTGTAGCTGCAGTTACATATTTCTGACACAAGGCGGGGCTGTTCGCCATTCCTTGAGGCAAAAATTTCCACAGGTACCTTTTCATTGGTTCTTTAAAATTCGTAGATGGCACACTAGAAGCAAATCTTTTTTGATCCGCAGGATGTAAGGGGATTGTAAAGAAGCAAAATTTAAGGTCTATAACAATTTTAAAATATCCTTGAGGAATTGCTACTGGGGAAGGTAACCCTGGCTGTAGGGCACCCATGAGTACCATGGTGGCATTTACAGCTCTCAGATCCTGTAAGAGTCTCCATTTACCAGACTTCTTTTTAATGACAAATATAGGGGTGTTCCAAGGAGAAGTACTCTCTGTGATATGCCCTGCTTTTAATTTTTCCTGCACTAACTGCTGGGCAGCAACAAGTTTTTCGGTTGCTAAAGGCCATTGATCAACTCATACAGGTTCATCTGACTTCCAAGTGATGGGATCAGCACACCCTTGGGGTGCAGGCATGTCAATGGCCAAGATCAAAAATTTCCAAAGCCCTTCTTATCCAATTGTCCCAAGGCTGGGATTGGTTGCCAGATGCCATCTTCTCCTTTCCCTAGTCCTTTTCCAGGAATATAATCCTGAGCTAGCATCTGTGCAGTGACTATGTCATTGGGGCTGCACATCATGATCTTCATTTGGGAGAGCAAGTCCCTGCCCCAGAGGTTAACAGGCAATTGAGGTATAATAAATGGCTTAATGAGGCCTGAATTATTTTCTTCGTCCTTCCAGGTGATATACTTAGAACTTTGACGAGGGTTACTACTTTGCCAATTCCTCTCAAATTAGTTAGCATCTCCGAAGTGGGCCATGTAGAAGGCCAATCTTCTTGTTTGATAATAGTTACATCAGCTCCGGTATCTATCAGTCCTGTAGATGGCTTGCCATCCAACCATAAGGTCAGCGAAAGCTTCCGATTAGTAATTGGTTGTACCCAATATACATTAGAGGAACCAAAGCCTCTTGTCCCTCTTTTAGAACATTGGCTCTTATTATCAGTCTTAACAAATTGTAGTAGAATCAACTGTGCTATTCTTTCTCCTTGAGGTATAGCAATGATAGTATTAACAGCTTTGGCCATAATTTTAATTTCTCCAGCATAATCATTATCGATTACCCCTGGGTAGATTTGTAAGCTTTTCGCAATGACACTACTTCTCCCTAAGATCAATCCAAAGGTTTCAGGGGGGGGGGGGGCATGCACCCCAGTGCTTAAGGCTTGTGCTCCCATGTCAGGGGTTAGTACTGTGTGGGAGGTGGAACAGTGGTCCAGTCCCGTGCTCCCTGGGGTTGCTTTAATAAGTTCTGAAATTGATTGTTGCTGTTTGCTGGAACAAAGCTGACCGCCCCATAAGCTTGTTTTGGGGCCTGGGGCGGGCCCCTCATCCCGTTTCCCTGCTGGGGTGGCAGAGGATTCCCTTGACTATCAGTTTTAGACTTACATTCATTGGCCCAATGCTTTCCTTTTCTGCACCTTGGATAAGGGCCTGGAGCCCTCGTCTCAGCGCTCCTATGTGGGTCCCCTCGACAATCCTTAACAAAATGTCCAATTTTGTCACATTTAAAGCAACCCTTTTTATTTTTATCTTGGTCATTAAGAAAATCCCTTACTGTTTGCCCACTAAAGGCTGCTGCCATGGCCAGGCCTGTTGATAGGAAGGCCCGATGTCTGAACAAAGGGGGATATATCCCTTCAAGTCTGTCCTTTTCCTGTAGGGTCTAATTGCTGCCTGCCTGGCCGGATTGGCGTTCTCATATGCCAGTTGTTTTACATAATCTATACCAGCCTCAGCATTACCAAAGAGCCTTTCCGCTGTTGTCATGAGTCTATGAGCAAAGTCTGCGAACGGCTCGTCTGACCCCTGCTTAACTCCGGTGAGTGAAGCTCCGGGATCCCCTTTAACGGGAATTTTTTTCCAAGCCTTTGTAGCGGCTTCTTGGATTTGTGCAAACAACTCAGGGTCCTACTGCTTTTGGGTTTCAATCGCGGCATAATCACCCTCACCTATGAACATGTCAAGATCCCAATCCTTTCCCACTTGAGAGTTCCTTTTTGCCGGCAGGACTTAAAAAACTAAGATTTCCAGAGCAAATGGTCTCCTCCAGTGAGAACAGCCCTTGCCAACACATTCCAATCTCCTGGGGTGAGCCATTGTTCAGCCAAGAAATCCAAAAGGGCTGTGCGATAATGGGAAGTGGCCCCATATTGAGAAACAGCCTTCTTTAATTCCTTGATAAGGGTAAAATAGAGACCAATATATCTTCTGATAGGTTCCCCTGCTCATCTTTGCTTTCAGTGACTGGGAAAGCATGCAGAGGGGAGAGACCCTACCCCCCTCCTTCCGCATACCTCTCCTCTTTAAGGGAGTGCTGCCTGTGCTGCTGGGGTGGGCGGGCAAATATCCCTTGCTTTTCTGGGTGGGCGGGCAAATTTGCCTTGCTTTTCTGGGTCCGATGTGCCTGTATTCCCTGTTCTCAACGTTTTCAGTCTGTTAATCAAGGACTGATACAGCTCTTCTAGTCTTATCTGTTGCTCGAGCTGACTAATTTTTTCTTTGAGTTCCTCGTTTGGGTCCACTACTGCCATCACTATAGGTGCCGAGGCCAAATTACAAGGAGGAGGGTGCCAGTCAGGATTATGCTACTTAGCTGCCTCCTCTTCAAAATCATCCCAATCTTTTTCCAAAGGGTCAGGACTGTACTCATCCTGATTATCTTGGAATTCTTTTAAGATTGGACTTTCTTGGCCTTTTGTGTCCTTCTGGGTCTTTAATTTTAATAGAAGAGTTTTTTGTCCCTTCATTATTGTTTTCATCTGTAATTATAGGAGGATCCTTGGCCTCCTTTTTATCACTATCTGGGGAAGTAAGGTCAATCTTCTTCCCTGGTGGAGACTCTCTGAGATGTTTTAGAACTGATTTTTAATATTGTTTCTGTCTGGGCAATGGCCGCTGTTATTTGTGGACATTTTTCCTTCTTTTCTATTAAATCTTTAATTAAAGCCCAATAAGAAAAGGCTGTGGTGGGAATTTTTTTCCTGTCCAAAGACCTCATAATAATCCTCTAAAGCATTACCAACTCTTTGCCATCTTTTTATATCAATCGTCCCTTGCTGTGGAAACCAAGGACAAGTATCTTTTATAAAGTCAAAAAATCTAAATAAATCACAACTTTTAACCTTACTCCCCATGCCTTTAAAGCCTCTTTCAATTGTTTCACATAAATCTGATGCTGGCTTAGTTCTTGACCCATCTTTAGGCACTCTCACCTTCAGTCTCGCCCCAGCAGGTTCCCATGCCGCCTGAAGGAATTTTCTTCCACTTTAACTCGCCAGCTTATTCCTGGGCCTCAATTCCTCACATTATCCCTCATATCCAGCTCACACGATGGGTGCCAGTTGTCCCGTCCCACAGGACATTCACCGTGAATTCTGGAGGAGAGAGTGGAAATTGGGGGGGTTCAAGAGGCATGGAGAATGAGGACAAGGCAATACCTGATCAAGTCCTGTTTTAATGAACAAAGAGTCACAGCTTATAAGGGCCAGCCAAGGGGTGAAGCCTCAGCCGCACTTGCAGATTAGGCAACCTTGGCAACATTCCAATCAGGGAGTTCAGGGGAGAGTGCCCTGCCCATGATTCAGTAAGGCCTTACAGTTTTCAATTAGGTTCGCAGAGGAGTGGCATGTACATGCAAATCAAATATAGAGGAGGACGATCTTTTGCCCAATCAAGGGGATGCAGGACACGAGTGCTTATGTAAAGAGCATCACCCCTTGTTTGCTCAAGCTTTACAGCTGCAGTGCTGTCACGTAGGCTGGGGTAGAAGAATGCCCAGAGCCCAGGCTAAAAAATTCCAAGTAAAGGCAAGGCTTCATGGCTCCAAGCAGGTCCTAATAAATTCCAAGCAATGACCGGGACTCATAGCTATAGGCAAGTCCTAATAAATTCCAAGTAATGGCCGGGCATCATGGCTCCAGACAAGTAGGAATTTCAGAAGCCTAGGGATTTGGATGGAGACACTGATTCAGAACAATGTGACTTGAACCTGGCTACCACTAAACCAGCGTGAACCACTCTGAGAAGCTCTAGTGTTTTCATTGGTCTCGGTTGTCTGAATTCCACTCACCTGGAGCTTCTTTTTTTATTTTTTTTCACTTGTAGCTTTCATTCTGTGTCTTCTCTTCTGCAGGCTAGTTTTTCAGGGTATTGACAGCCCTTTCTAGACATTTGACAAACTCTTAATCTGCAGGTTTCGGATCTGGTGCTGGCTGCAGTTTTGTCGATGGGAGAGAGAGGGGCACAGAATCAAAGGGTCTATTCAGATGGTCTATGTGTCCTACTATAGAAGTCAGACAGAACAGTCTGGTTACTGTCGTTGCCATCCGCCAGGGACTGAGTTTAGGTTGCATGAGAAGAATGATAGGGATAAAAGTGATGTAAACAAAAGCAGATATCTTTAACACACTGATCCCTGCAGAGTCCAGCCTGAACATTGATCCTTTGTGGACTCTTTGCATACAGTCTCTCCTGACTCCAAAACATGGCTGAGTAGTCGGTGATTGTGACTGAGTAGGAGGGCTCACTGCCTAGATAACACACTTCCTAGTTCTGCATGAGCGCTCTTACAACTCAAGCGGTGATTTAGTGTGCCTCAGATTCCATGTTTGAAAAATGGGGTTGATAATTCTCCCCACATCATCCACATGTGGTTCGTCAAATAAATAACTAATGAAACCTATAGGTAATTTAAAGTTAAGGGGCTTGGCTACTAAGAAAAAGGCTGGCTTTTAGAATCCATTCAGAGGTCCCTCAGAAGAAAGGCCTGAGGTTACATCCAAACTCTCAGCCCTGGGAAACCAATGGAGCAGAGTTCTATGACAGACAGAGTATTGCCAAGAGTGGGAGCAGCCCTGGGAAACCAATGGAGCAACTTCTATGAGAGACAGAGTGTCGCCAAGAGTGGGAGCAACTAGATTGCCACATTTCCCCCTATTTTAACACAATTCAGGAGTCCTCGTGGAGGAATTGTTGTGAAATGGGGCTGTTAACCAAATGGTCAAAAATATGTAACCATTGGACCCTATCTCAGGAGAAAGAATAGGTCTGTTACGACCAGAAAAGTGTTACGGTCACAAGGGAAGTTCTAAAATGTCCCATGGTGGCACTATAAATCACCCTCAACTCAGTGGCAGTGAGGGTTTAAGAGATGCACTTCCATCTGGGTTAGGCAGCAAAACTGCATGCAACCTGGATCCACCCTGCTCAGATGTTTGGGTCAACATTCAGGCAACTGCTAGGCTTAAACCAACACCATTGTCTTTCTAGACATTTGACAAACTCCTAATCTGCAGGTTTTGAATCGGGTGCTGGCTGCAGTTTTGTCTATGGGAGGGAGAAGGGCACAGAATCAAAGGGTCTATGTGTCCTACTGTAGAAGTCAGAGAGAACACTTTGGTTACTGTTGTTGCCATTCGCCTGGGACTGAGTTTTGGTTGCCTGAGAAGAATGATAGGGATAAAAGTGATGCAAACACAATTATCTTTAATACATTAATCCCTCCAGAATCCAGCCTGAACAGTGATCCTTTGTGGGGTTTTTACATACAGCCTCTCCTGACTCCAAAACAGTTCTGAGTAGTCGGTGATTGTGACAGAGTCGGAGGGCTCACAGCCTAGATATCAAACTTCGTAGTTCTGCATGAGTGCTCTTCCAACTCCAGTGGTGGCTTAGTGAGCCTCAGTTTCCTTGTTTGAAAAATGGGGTTGACAATTCTCCCCACATCATCCACTTTGTGGCTAGTCAATTAAATAACTAATCACGGCTATATGTTATTTCAAGTTAAGGGGCTTGGCTGCTAAGCCAAAAGCTGCCTATATTAATCCATCCAGAGGTCCCTCAGAAGAAAGGCCTGGTGTAATACTTCCAAACTCTCAGCACAGGGAAACCAATGGAACAGAGTTCTATGACAGACAGGGGGTAGTAAGGAGTTGGAAAAGATGGATTGCCACTTTTTCCCTCTATTTTAACACAATTCAGAAGGCCTGGTGATGGAATGGGTGTAAAATGGTGCTGCTAACAAAATGGTCAAAAATATATAACCATTGGCCCCTGTCTCAGGAGAAAGAAGAGGGCTGCTACTCCCAGAAAAGTGTTCCAGCCACCAAAACATACACAGGGGCAGTTCTACCCTGTCCCATGGTGGCACTATAAGTCACCCTCAACTCGATGGCAGTGAGTGTTTTAGAGATGCACTTCCATCAGTGTTAGGCAGCAAGACTACATGCAACTTGGATCCACCCTGCTCAGATGTTTGGGTCAACATTCAGGCAACTGCTAGGCTTTAACCAACACCATTGTCTTCCTGGAGACGTGACCAGGGGCCAGGTAGCTAGCTCTCACCTCACCTATAGGTCTTTGCTCTCTCTGGCTGCATGATTCACTATTCCCATGTGGATTGAACCCAAGGGAAACGAATGTAACTCAAGTTTTCCACTTTCACCTGTTAATTCTGTGACACTATGCAGACTCTAGATTACATAGAAGATCTCCACCAAGCAGGTTGCTGCTGCTGCTGCCACCTAGGAAAGAATTATATGAGCATTGCCTCGATGGCAAGTAGGGCTTGCTCCTCAGAGGACAGACTCTAGTCACCCTTCTTTAACCCTCTTAGATAATATTTTTCTTCCACAAGTCCTCACCTAGTAGCTCATTATGGATGTCTACACTAATTGACTTAAAACCTCAGCACCCTACAGGAGCAATGCTACTGTATCCAAGAGGATCACTAGGAGTCAACATGGACTCGAAGGTAGTGAGTTTGGTTTGGTTTTGAGTTCTCACACAACACACTTGTATAAGTGGATAACACGTCGGGCTGCTAACTAAAAGGTCAACAGTTCGAACCACCAAATGCTTCTCTGGAGAAAGAGGATGATTTCTATTTCCACACAGATCTTCAATCTCAGAAACCCACAGAGACAGATCTAATGTGATCCTTAGGGACACTAACCTCAGAAATGAATAGAGAACAGTGATTTTTTTTTGTTGGGACCTCACACTGAAGAGCACAGGGGTTGTAGTGTGGTCTGCCTGCTAAATGCATGGTCAGCGGTTTGAAACCACCAGGAGCAAGGTGAGGCTTTCCACTAAACAGAAGCTCCAGGGATCAGTTCTGCTCTGTCCACTTGATCACTATATATCAGAATAGATCTAATAACAGTGGATGATTATAAAACTCGAACAGAAATCCTATTGGTGCAGGGGTTTAACATCTGGATGCTAACTGCAAGTTTGGTGTTAGGAAAGCACCAGACAATTCCCCAGGACAAAGATGAAGTTGGCTGCTCCCATAAAGATCCGCAACGTTGGAAATCCCGGTGGGGTTTCCTACTCTGTCCTTCAGAGTCCCTCTGAATGAGAAGTGTCAACAAATGAGAAGGTGGCTATAAAGTAGAATCAGCTGGGCTATTGGGTAATAGGGACAACAGGACACAGGGTAGGAAGAATTTCAGAAACCTAGGGATTTGGGTGGAGACACTGATTCAGGCAAATGTGACGTGAACCTGGCTACCACTAAAACAGCGTGAACCACTGGGGGAAGCTCTAGTGTGTTCATTGGTCTCGGTTGTCTGAATTCCACTCAACTGGAGCTTCTTTTTTTTTCACTTGTAACTTCTCATTCTGTGTCTTCTCCTCTGAAGGCAATTTTTTCCGTGTATTAACAGCTCTTTCTAGAATGTTGACAAACTCTTAATCTGCAGGTTTCGGGTCTGGTGCTGGCTGCAGTTTTGTCTATGGGAGAGAGAGGGGCACAGAATCAAAGGATATATTCACACGGTCTATGTGTCTTACTGTAGAAGTCAGACAGAACACTCTGCTTACTGTTGTTGCCATCCACTTGGAACTGCAAACACAAGCAAGTATTTTAATACATTGATCCCTCCAGAATCCAGCCTCAACATTTATCCTTTGTGGGGTGTTTACATCCAGTCTCTCCTGACTCCGAAACAGTTCTGAGTAGTCGATGATTATGGCTGAGTAGGAGGGCTTACAGCCTAGATATCAAACTTCCTAGTTCTGCATGAGCGCTCTTCCAACTCCAGCGGTGTCTTAGTGTGCCTCAGTTTCCTTGTTTGAATATGTGGTTGATAATTCTCCTCACATCATCCACTTTGTGGTTAGTCAATTAAATAATTAATCACACCTATAGGTTATTTCAAGTTAATGGGCTTGGCTACTAAGCAAAAGGCTGGCTATTTGAATCCATCCAGAGTTCCCACCGAAGAAAGGCCGGGTGTAATACTTCCAAACTCTCAGCCCAGGGAAACCAATGGAGCAGAGTTCTATGACAGACAGGGTATAGCCAAGTGTGGGAGAAGCTAGATTGCCACTGTCCCCCCACCCCCTATTTTTAACACAATTCAGAAGTCCTGGAGGTGGAATGGGTGTAATGGGGCTGCTAACAAAATTGTCAAAAATATATAACCATTGGCCCCTATCTCAAGAGAAAGAAGCGGCTGCTACTCCGAGAAAAGTGTTCCAGCCACCAAAATATACACAAGGGAAGTTCTACCCTGTCCCATGGTGGCACTATAAGTCACCCTCAACTCGATGGCAGTGAGTGTTTGAGAGATGCACTTCCATCTGAGTTAGGCAGCAAGACTACATGAACCTGTATCCACCCTGCTCAGATGATTGGGTCAAGATTCAGGCAACTGCTAGGCTTAAACTAACACCATTGTTTCCTGGAGACGTGACCAGGGGCCAGGTAGCTAGCTCTCAACTCACCTATAGTTCTTTGCTCACACCTGCAGCATGATTCACTCTTCCCATGTGGATTGAACCCAAGGGAAAGGAATGTAATTCAAGCTTTCCATTTTCAGCTGTTAATTCTGTGACACTATGCAGACTCTAGATTACATAGAGGGCCTCAGCACCCAGGTTGCTGCTGCTGGTGCCACTCAGGAAAGAATTTTGTGAGCATTGCCTCAATGGCCAATAAGGCTTGCTCCTCGGGGGACAGACACTAGTCACCCTTCCATTAACCCCCTTAGGCAATATTTTTCCTCCACATGTCCCCCCTGGGAGATGGTTGAGGATGTCTACACTCATTATGTTACAGCCTCAGCACCCCATAAAGATCCACAGCCTTCAAAATCCTGGTGGGGTTTCCTGCTCTGTCCTGCAGAGTCACTCTGAATCAGAAGTCTCAACGAACGAGAAGGTGGCTATAAAGTAGATTATCAGCAGGGTTATTGGGTAATAGGGACTGCAGGACACAGGGTACTAGGAATTCAAGAAGCCTAGGGATTTGGGTGGAGACACTGATTCAGGCCAATGTGACTTGAACCTGGCTAACACTAAACCAGCGTGAACCACTGTGGGAAGCTCTAGTGTTTTCATGGTCTCAGTTGTCTGAATTCCACTCACCTGGAGGGTTTTTTTTCACTTGTATCTTTTGACTCTTTGTCTTCTCTTCTGCAGGCTAGATTTTCAGGGTATTGACAACCCTTTCTAGACTTTTGACAACTCTTAGTCTGCAAGTTTGGGTCTGGTGCTGGCTGCAGTTTTGTCTATGGGAGGGAGAGGGGCACCGAATCAAAGGACTATTCAGATGGAATATGTGTCCTACTGTAGAAGTCAGACAAAACATTCTGGTTACTGTAGTTGCCATCCCCATGGGACTGAGTTTAGGTTGCATGAGAAGAATGATAGGGATAAAAGTGATGCAAATGCAAGAAAGTATCTTTAATATATAGATCCCTTCAAACTCCAGCCTGGACACTGCTCCTTTCTGGGGATTTTACACACAGTCTCCCCTGACTCCAAAACAGTTGTGAGGAGTCGGTGATTGTGAATGAGTAGGAGGACTCACTGCCTAGATATCACATATCCTAGATCTGTATGAGGGTTATTTCACCTCAAGCGGTGTCTTAGTGTGCCTGAATCAGTGTTTTCACCCTAATCCCTAGGCATCTGAAGTTCCTAGTAACCTGCGTCCTGAGGTTCCTTTTACCCAATATTCCTGGTGTTGATACTTTATAACCACCTTTTCATTTGTGGACATAAAAAAAATTATTTGTTATTAAATAATGTGTTTTATGAAAATTGAAAAAATACGCCATTAGAAATTTATGTGGATAAAAAAATAATGCCAGTTTGCAAGTAAATGTCTGAATAGGCTGAGTAGAAAATAATAGAGCCGGCTCAAAGTTGGCAGTCAAATACTTGTTTTACTATCCACAGTGTTGGACCTATATTGGCGTCATGAAACAGGCTCCTGAAAGGTTCCCAAATCACTATTCCAAGGATTTAAACCATATTTTCCCCCCAGTCCATTTAGCCTTCCAGATCATTCAAGCTTTTAAAAAACAGGTCAATTTCACATTCATTTCCTCAGCCCACAACTGAATTGGCTCATATCAGTTCAAAGACCAAGAAAACACAATCTCTGAGTTTTGCTGTATTAAAGTTATGATGAGCTGCATTATGACCATCTGCTTTTCTTTCTTTTCTAAGAAAGTTTACCATAAGTACCATGCACTCATGCTATACCACATACCAGTTATGTCATTCTAGCTGTAAGTTTAAATCCAATGTATTCAAGCCCCACAGACTAATTAGGTGAGATGTGTAAAGCCAGGGGGTGGGAGTCCGCCAACCAGAAATTTTTACCTTTTTTAATTATTAACAAACAGACGCAACATTAGTTACTCTAGTTCATTTTTTACAATTTTTAAAAAGATGCTCACTTTTGGTTTTGTTGGGGTTTTTATATTTTGTGTTTGTTTGTTTTTATTTTTACCTCCTGTGTATAAGTAGGGAATTTATAGGGAAATATGTAATTTATGGAATAAATTTTAAGGAGTAAAATATATTTTATTTTAAATAAAATAACGGTTCTTTGATCTTAGAGCTAAATCACTGATTATTTATTTGCAGAGGATGAATGAAAATTGCATCAAGAGTTTTACTTTTTTATTCCAAAGCCTTCTTAATAAAGTCTTTTTACTACCTTTGGAAAACAAAGAAAAGAAACAGCTGGAATCATGAGGTATTTGACTTCGGTCAGGACTGCCTCATGAGAGAATCGTAAGGATGTGGCCGATGATAACACAAGAGTGAGTACCTTTCATCCAAATAATTACTGTGGGGTAGATTCCAAGTCATGGAACTACCATGTGTGCAGAGCCAAACTGAACCGTGTTAGATAGGGGCTGCAAGGCTGTGTGAGGGTTCAAAAGCAGACTACCAGGTCTGTGTTCTGAGGTATCACCATATGGGTTTAGATGATCGTTTTAGTTACAAATTGAGTACTTAACTGTTTGTGCCACCCAGAGATGGCATGGAGGAAAAGAGCTTTTCTCTATTTAGTGTCTTTCCCAAATGGAAACGGGTGCTTACTTGTGTCCTGCCTTTTCTTATATTAGTTCTGTCATTCTGAGTACATTAGATAAATGAATCCACAGAAAATCAAATCTATAAAAGAGAGCTTTAGATAAAAGGTAAATGCACATGGAGAAAATATCTCAACCCAGTGAAGCCCAAGTCTACAAGTCCAACATTAGCCCATATATCCCACACCAATCCACAATGTCCTCTGCCACCTTAATAAATACATGCAGTGATAGTGGCTGCAGGTGGAAAGAACTGCCCATCTGGTCTCTGAGGTTGTTAACTCTTTCCTGGAATTGAAAGCCACATTTTCTTCCCTGAAGGGGCTTGTGTTTGTAACCACTCAGCCATAAGGGCTCCATCTCCTGGTGCAGGACTACTCGTGATCTATTGTCTACCCCAGTGAAGTTCCAAGGGTGGTACATGGGCTGGTGATAAACTATGACGTGTTTATTATCTGTCCATTTGTAGCTAGGTACAGAAAGGAAGGCCAGAGTCCAGGTCACTTGTATTTCCAATGCCAGCAACGTCTTGCAAAGAGCAACGCGTGCAGCAGGGTTTCCAGACTAAGGACACACTGAGGATGAAGGAATTCACCACTGAAAACCTTATGCTCATCATGGAAACACTGTCATGTAGTGGAGGACTAGTAAACCAAGGCAGAACCTTGTCAGAGAGAGGGCCAGATGACGAACCCTTCTGGTCAGATTAAAGGGGAGGGCCAGTGACAAAGAGGCAGGCCGTTTCCAGGATGGATGGCCACGGGGGCTGCAACGATGGGTTCAAGCATCAGAACGATATGAGGGTGTCCCAGGACTGGTAAGCATTTCCTTGTCCTGTACATGGGGGTTGCTTTGAAGCAGACCAACTGGATAGCACCTACCAACAAGACCAACCGAGGAAGAGGAAGCATCTATGATCCCAGAAACTGACATCACTAGAGCGTTTCAAGAGACTTTTATAAAGGTAACCAATGGCCTGGCCCTTCATCAAAGAAAGCTGGGGAAGCACCAGTGTCCTGGTTTACCAGATGTTCCCCAGATGAATTACTGACCAGCTGTCCATAGGAAGTAGAAATACCTACAGTCATGACGGAAGGGAGGTTCACTCCGCTACGGGAATGTGTAAATCTATGCACTTTAGATGTTTAAATCCACAGACACACGTGTATAAAAGAGAGTTGTAATTAAATATTAAATGCACATCAAGAAAACTTCCCTACAAGATCTTTTTAATCTCATAAGCCCACCATTATCCCATAGGCCTCCCAGAATTCACACAGTCTTCAACCATCTACAAAAGACATGGAATGAGGCTGACTGCTAGTAAAAGACAAGTCAGAGAAAGGGAAATAATCTCATATTTGGTGGGCATCTGCATAGAGCTGTGGAGCACCCAAAGCTGTTTCACGTAGATAATGTGGCTTCTGCTCAGCTAATCTGGGTGTACGTGAGCTTGGAAGCAGTAGCTTTTAACTGGCTAAGGCATCATCTCACTATACTGAATTTCAAAAGTCAAGATAATCGAGAACTTGCAAAGCTAAAGTGACCAATGCATGAATCATTCCGCCCTTCAATTAACACCACCTGTGCATCTTGGACATTTGGCATGATAAGCCAACAATATCAGTGAGCATAACCTGTTGTGAAAAAGAGGAAGATACATAAAGCTCCATTGTTTAATGTAATTATTTTATATGGGAACCCGCAGGATGTAAAATTTCCCATAAACAACTAATGATGGGAAATGATAATGCTCTTTGACCAAAGAAAAACCCATGTTTGGACACTCTAGAAAGGAAAAACGTAAATCTGGGTGAGGCAACACAGAAGGCAGCCTGTGAAATGCGCCATTGTATGATTTCCTTCACATCCAAGAAGTTGAAAATCTAAGAAATGAGCTGAGAATAGTAAAACTGACTGATGCTATATTTACTAGAGGCAGGCTAAACACCAGAATAATTGCCTCTTCCTTTATTTTCATGAATCTGCTGGAGTTACCTTTGGAGGTAAGATTTGTGAAATTGTTTGAATTACAATAGTACGGAGAAAATAGCAATTTTACACTCTGAGAAACTCTATTGTTTTCATTGGTCTCGGTTGTCTGAATTACACTCACCTGGAGCTTTTGATTCTATGTCTTCTCTTCTGCAGGCTAGTTTTAATTACATTAAACAATGGAGCTTTATGTATCTTCCTTTTTTCACAACAGGTTATGCTCACTGTTATTGTTAGCTTATCCTGCCAAATGGCCAAGATGCACAGGTGGTGTTAATGGAAGGGCGGAATGATTCATGCATTGGTCACTTTAGCTTTGCAGGTTCTCGAGTATGTTGACTTTTGAAATTCAGTATAGTGAGATGATCCCTTAGACACTTAAATGCTACTGCTTCCAAGGCTCACGTACACCCAGACATATCTGAGCAGAAGCCACATTATCTACGTGAAACAGCTTTGGGTGCTCCACAGCTCTATGCAGATGCCCACCAAATATGAGATTATTTCCCTTTTTCTGACTTGTCCTTTACTAGCAGTCAGCCTCATTCCATCTCTTTTGTAGATGGTTGAAGACTGTGTGGATTCTGGGGGGCCTATGGGATAATGGTGGGCTTATGAGATAAAACAATCTTGTAGGAAAGTTTTCTTGATGTGCATTTAATATTTAATTACAACTCTCTTTTATACATGTGTGTCTGTGGTTTTAAACATCTAAAGTGCACAGATTAACACATTCCCATAGTGGAGAGAACCACCCTTCTGTCATGTCTATAGGTATTTCTACTGCCTATGGGCAGCTGGAAAGTAATTCATCTGCGGAACGTCTGGTAAACCAGGACAATGGTGCTTCCCCAGCTTTCTTTGATGAAGGGCCAGGCCATTGGTTACCTTTATAAAAGTCTCTTGAAACGTCCTAGTGATGTCAATTTGTGGGATCATAGAGGCTTCCTCTTCCTCGGTTGGTCTTGTTGGTAGGTGCTATCCAGTTGGTCTGCTTCAAAGCAACCCCCATGTACAGGACAAGGAAATGCTTACCAGTCCTGGGACACCCTCATATCGTTCTGATGCTTGAACCCATCGTTGCAGCCCCCGTGGCCATCCATTCTGCAAACGGCCTGCCTCTTTGTCACTGGCCCTCCCCTTTAATCTGACCAGAAGGGTTCGTCATCTGGCCCTCTCTCTGACAAGGTTCTGCCTTGGTTTACTAGTCCTCCACTACATGACAGTGTTTCCATGATGAGCATAAGGTTTTCAGTGGTGAATTCCTTCATCCTCAGTGTGTCCTTAGTCTGGAAACCCTGCTGCACACTTTGCTCTTTGCATGATGTTGCTGGCATTGGAAATATGAGTGACAAGACTCTGGCCTTCCTTTCTGTACCAAGCTACAAATGGACAGATAATAAACATGTCACAGTTTATCACCGGCCCATGTACCACCCTTGGAGCAGCACTGGGGTAGACAATAAATCACGAGTAGTCCTGGACAAGGGGATGGAGCCCTCGTTGCTGAGAGGTTACAAAAACCAGACTCTTCAGGGGAGAAAATTTGGCTTTTGATTCCAGGAAAGAGTTAACAACCTCAGAAACCAGATGGGCAGTTCTTTCCACCTGCAGCCACCATCACTGCATGTGTTTATTAAGATGGAGGAGGACATTGTGGATTGGTGTGGGACATATGGGCTAATGTTGGACTTGTAGACTTGGGCTGCACTGGGTTGGGATGTTTTGTCCATGTGCATTTACCCTTTATCTAAAGCTCTCTTTTCTACATTTGAGTTTCTGTGGATTTATTTCTCTAATGTACTTAGACTAACAAAATTAATATAAGAAAAGGCAGGACACAAGTAAGCACCCGTTTCCGTTTGGGAAAGACACTAAATAGAGAAAAGCTACTTTCCTTCATGCCAACTCTGTGTGGCACAAACAGTTAAGTACTCAATTCGTAACTAAAATGATCATCTGAACCCATATGGTGGTACCTCAGAACACAGACCTGGTGATCTGCTTTTGAACCCTCATACAGCCTTGCAGCCCCTATCTAACACGGTTCAGTTTGGCTCTGCACACATAGTAGATCCATGACTTGGAATCTACCCCACAGTAACTGTTTGGATGAAAGTTACTCAGTCCATGAATTATCATCGGCCCGTCCTTACGATTCTCTCATGAGGCAGTCCTGACCAAAGTCAAATACCTCATGATTCTAGCTTTTTTTTCCCACAGGTAGTAAGAAGACTTTATTAAGAAGGCTATGAAGTCAAAAACTAAAACTCTTGATACAATTTTCTTTCACCCTTTAAGTCGTCTCTGCAAATATATAATCAGTAATTTAGCTGTAAGATCAAAGGTCCGTTATTTTATTTAAAATAAAATATATTTTAGTTCTTAAAATTTATTCCATAAAGTACACATTTCCCTATAAATTCCCTACTTATACACAGGAGGTAAAAAATAAAAACGAACAAACACAAAATATAAAAACCCCAACAAAACCAAAAGTGAGCATCTTTTTAAAATTTGTAAAAATCCAACAAGAGAAACCAATGTTGTGTGTGTTTGTTAATAATTTTTTAATCGTTTTATTGAGGCTCATAAGGCTCTTATCACAGTCTGTACATACATCAATTGAGCAAAGTACCCTTATACATTCGTTGCATTCGTCATTCTCATAATTCACCTTAAACTTGGGTTCCTGGAATCAGAACTGTTTCCTTTTTTTTGCCCGTCCCCCTCCCTCCCGATCCCACCACTGGTCCCTTGATAGTTTATAAATAATTATTATATCTTATCTTACACTCCCCGGCATCTCCCCTCACCCGCCTCCCCATTGCCCATCTCTCAGAGAGGAGGTTACACTTAGATCTCTGAGATCGGTTCTCCCTTTCTACAGCCCCTTCCCTCCTGGTGTCGCCTCTCCCACCGCTGGTGTTGAAGGGTTCGTCTGTCCTAGATTCCCTGTGCCTCCAGATCCCCACTGCACCGCTGTACATCCTCTGGTATAACCAGGTCCGCAAGGCAAGGTAGAATTGGGGTCATGATGATTGGGAGGGGAGGAAGTGTTCAGGAACTAGAGGAAGGTTTTGAGTTTCATTGTTGCTACACTGAACCCTGAGTGGCCCATCTCCTCCACACTACCCCCTCTGGAAGGGGTGTCCAGCTGTCTACAGATGGGCATTGGGTCCACATCATGCACTCCCCCTCTTTCATGGTGATGTGAATCTCACCACCACCCCACCTTTGTTGTTGGAGACCTGGTCTCCTCTGCCCTTCATGGTCACCTATGTTGGTGTGCTGCTTCTGTGTGGGCTTGGTTGCTTCTGGGCTAGATGGCCGCTTGTTTGCTTTCAAGCCTTTAAGTCCCCAGACGCTATATCTCTCAGTAGCCGAGCACCATCAGCCTTCTTCACCACACTTGCTTATGCACACTTTCGTCTTCAGCGATTATGTGAGGAAGGTGATCACACAATGATTGTTTTTGTTCCTTGGTGTCTGCTAGATGGTCCATTCAAACCTTGTATGCACTTTAGGCCATGTGCTTCTTCTCTGTGGGCTTTGTTGCTTCTGAGCTAGATGGCCGCTTATTTGCCTTCAAGCCTTTAAGACCCCAGACGCTATATCTTTTTGATAGCCGGACACCATCAGCTTTCTTCACCACATTTGCTTACACACACGTCTATCTTCAGTGATCATGTCGGGAAGATGGGTATCCTGCAATGACTGTTTAGCAGGGCGATGTGCTATTTTATTGGGGGACTATGCATGAGGAGGCCCAATGTCCATCTGCTACCCTACTACTGAACCAATAAATATATGCATTTAAGTCTATTGCCCTCATAATCATAAATATATTTACATATGTACATGTCTGTATTTAGGCTTCTCTATGCACTTTGCCTCCTACTCCTTTCCTCTATTTCCTTTCGCTTTCCTCCCGTCCCATTACCATGTTTAGCCTTCATTCTGGTTTCATTAATTCCTATCAGTTATCTTGCTCTTAGTCACTCCCTACCAGTCCTCCCCTCCACTCTCTCCTCTGGTTTTGAACCACTCGCTGTTCCCTTGTCCCTGTGTTGGGCGACACCTCCTCCCTTCCCCTACCTCCGACGCTCTCATGTCCCTCCAGGACCGTTGGTCCTGTTGTTTTCTTCTCTCATTATTTGTCCAGACTATCTTGTCTAGGTGGACCTGCTGACATAGTAATATGTACATACAAATGCATATGACTTTGACTGCGCCCAAGTGGCACATAAGAACATGGCTTTGACAGAAGCAACATCGACACGCTGATAATCAGAAAAGCCACTAACATACAAAATTTACAAGTTAAAAAATAGAACAAATAAAAAAAGACAAAACAAAAAGATATAAAATATTAAAAGAAAAATTGCTAGTAGTTCAAGGTCAGTTCTTTGGCCTTTAGGAGTGTTTTCTAGGTGTAGCTTGTGATGCGCCACGTCCTGGCCCGGAAGTCCATCCTTTATACTCCCTCAGAATCCCTTTGCTCTGCTTCCTCCACTGCTCCATTGCACGCCCCCAGTGTTTGCCTCAGTGTGGCAGGGTCAGCTCAGTCACACATCCCCCAGTGTCTCAGGTACTGTCCCGTGTAGGGCCATGTGTTGGTGCAGGATATCACATCTCGTAGTGTGGCCAGCTGAATGTTCCTCTCTGTATGATGGGCCCTTCTAGCTGGTCTATCGACCTTGGGCTTGGTGGACCCAGGTGTACTCCACTACGTCCTTTATCCTTCTTTTGTTTCAGCTTCCTTCTGGACGTAGTGTCGTGGGTCAGTTCCTTTCCCACTCCAGACGATCTATTTTTGTTTCGGTGGTATTCCCTTTGAGTGTGGGGGTCGGCCTAATTCTGGTTTGGGCCAGCGTGTCGTCCAGTCTCTTTGTGTAGACCTCTGTACTTTGCGTTGCCCTCCTTGTTTGGTGTGTCGTGGTGGGGTCCGTATGCATGTTCCAGATCTTATGGGGACACAACCGATACTCTCCCCCGGGTAGGTTAGTACCCCATACCATCCATTCGGATTCTCCCCCTCCCGGTTCTCCCTCTCCCTGCCCCACTACTCCTTCTTTATGCTGGGCTCTCGTATACCTCCCTAAGTGTGGCCTGCCCTCCCTCCAACTATCTATGCTTCCCCCCATTTATTGTGGGATGGATGTTTATTCTTCTATTTCTGTCATGCTGATTGTACGTACCTCAGGGGACTCATGTTGTACCTGTCCCTTTGGGTCTGGCTTACCTCGCTTAACATAATTCCTTCCAGCTCTTCCCATGAAATAACGTGTTTCATGTGCTCATCGGTGCTTTTCAGTGCTGCATAATACTCCATTGTGTGTATGTGCCAAAGTTTGCTAATCCACTCGTCTATCGATGGAAACTTAGGCTGTTTCCAAATCTTTGCTATTGTGAATTGTGCTGCAATAAACATTGGAGCACATACGACTGGTCGTGTTTTATTTGCTGCTTCAACCGGGTATATGCCCAGTAGAGGGATGGCTGGGTCATAAGGTAGATCAATTTCCATTTTCTTTAGGTATCGCCAGATTGCTTTCCAAAGTAGCTGTACAAATCTGCACGACCACCAGCAGTGGAGGAGGGTTCCTACTTCACCACAGCCCCTCCAACACTTGTTGCTCTCTGATTTACTGATCTGGGCTAGCCTCAGGGGTGTTAGGTGGTATCTCATGGTTGTTTTGATTTGCATTTCTCTTATGGCAAGGGACTTCGAGCACTTTCTCATATGTTTATTGGCCATATGGATCTCCTCTCTAGTGAAAGTTCTTCTCAATTCTTTTGCCCACTTCCTTAGGGGGTTAACTGTTTTCCTGTTTTTGCAGGTCACGATGGTGTTGTAGATTTTAGTAATGAGCCCTTTGTCTGCTGTGTCATTACTAAAAATCTTCTCCCAGTCTGTGGGTTGCCTCGACACCCTCTTGGCGAAGTCTTTCAAGGTGCACAGGCCTTTAATTCTTATTAGATCCCATTTGTCGATTTCCAGTTCACCTGTGAGTGTACCCTTCCCTGTTGCAGTGAGCCTATGTGCTCCCTGGGCCAGTGCTGTGAGATTAGTCCCAATTCCCTCCTTATTGGTCCTGATGGTTTGGGGTTTGACTTCTAGATCTGTGATCCACCTTGAGTGTATTCTTGTGCATAGGTTGAGGTAAACGTCTTGTTTCATCTTTCTAAATGTGGATATCCATTGTTTCCAGCACCACTTATTAAAGAGGGCATCTGCTTCACACTTGACGTTTTTGGAACCCTTGTCGAAGATCAGTTGTCTATATGCTGATGATTTTACTCCTGGGCTTTCTATACTTTTCCACTGGTCTGAGTGTCTATCATTGTGCCAGTACCATGCTGTTTTGACCACTGTAGCTGTGTAGTAGGCATTAAAATCAGGTAGGGCGAGTCCTCCAATTGTGTCCTTCTTCTTGAGGAGTTCTCTGCTAATTCTGGGTTTCTTCCCTCTCCATATGAAGTTGGTGGTCAGTTTTTCCAATTCTTTGAAGAAGGTTGATGGTAATTGGATTGGTATAGCATTGAACTTGTAGAGTGCTTTAGGAAGAACTGTCATCTTTACTGTGTTCAGCCTACCTAACCATAAGCAGGGGAGGGTCATCCATTTGTGAAGGTCACTTTTGGTTTCCTGTAATAGGGTTATATAATTATGCTTATAAAGGTCTTTAGTATTTTTTGTTAAATATATTCCTAGGTATTTCAGTTTGTTCTTGGCTACTGTGAAGGGTAATTCCCTCTTAATCGCGTCTTCCATGGCCCTGTCTGATGTGTATAGAAACCCTACCGACTTCTGTTTATTGATATTGTATCCTGCTACTCTTCTGTATTCCTCTATTGCTGTAAGTATTCCAACTGTGGAGTTTTGGGGGTCTTCAATGTATAGGATCATGTCATCTGCAAATAGCGATAGTTTCACCTCCTCCTCTCCCAAATGGATCCCTTTGATGTCCTTCCGCTGTCTTATGTTGTTAGCCAAAACCTCCAAAACGGTATTGAATAGAAGAGGGGACAGGGGACATCCTTGTCTTGTACCCTTTTCAAGTGGGATTGTTCTTGTCTTTTCTCCATTGACTATGATGTTGGCTGTTGGTCTTTCGCAGATAGCTTGTATGAGCTTGAGGAACTTACCTTCCAATCCTATCTTCATGAGTGTTTTGATTAGGAATGGGTGCTGGATGTAGTCAAATGCTTTTTCTGCATCTATGGATATTATCATATGGTTTTTATCTTTTTCTTCTCGATGTGGTGTATGATATTGATGGATTTTCAGATGTTAAACTATCCCTGCATCCCTGGGATGAATCCTACCTGGTCGTGGTGGATGATAGGTTTGATGTTCCTTTGTATTCTATTGGCCAATATTTTGTTAAGGATTTTTGCTTCTATGTTCATTAGAGATATTGGTCTATAATTCTCTGCACCTGTGGGGTCTTTGCCCTGTTTGGTTATCAAAGTAATGCTGGTTTCGTAAAATGAGTTTGGGAGCTTGGCGTTCTTTTCTATGTTATGGAATACTTTGTGGAGGATCGGTGTCAGCTCTTCCCTGAATGTTTGGTAAAATTCTGCTGTGTAGCCATCTGGCCCTGGGGCCTTTTTCCTTGGTAGGTTTTTTTTTTTTTTTTTCATGGTTCAAAAGGTTGACAACATTTAATTCCATGCAAATATAATTCCATATGATATGATATTTTTTTTAAAGATCATTTTTTGGGGGCTCTTACAACTCTTGTCACAATCCATGCATCAATTTTATCAGACATATTTGTACATATATTTCCATCTTTCTTTTCTAGACCCTTACTTTCTTTTTTTTTTTTTAACAAATTATTGGGGCTGATACAATTTTTTCACAGTTCATACATATACATACATCAATTGTATAAAGCACATCTGTACAGTCTTTGCCCTAATCATTTTTTTCTCCTCTTTTCTTCTTTTACATTTTATTAGGGACTCCAACAACTCTTACCACAATCCATACATATACATACATCAATTGTATAAAGCACACCCATACATTCCCTGTCCCAATCATTCTCAAGGCATTTGCTCTTCACTTAAGCCCCTTGCATCAGGTCCTCTTTTTTTTTTCCCCCCCTTCCCTCCCTTTTCTCCCCTCCCTCATATGCCCTTGGTAATTTATACCTCGTTATTTTGTCATATCTTGCCCTATTCGGGGTCTCCCTTCCCCCCTTCTCTGCTGTCCCTCTCCCAGGGAAGAGGTCACATGTGGCTCCTTGTAATCAGTTCCCCCTTTCCAACCCACTCACCCTCCACTCTCCCAGCATCGTCCCTCACGCCCTTGGTCCTGGAGGTATCATCCACCCTGGATTCCCTGTATCTCCAACCCTCATATGTACCAGTGCAGAGCCTCTGTCCTATCCAGCCCTGCAAGGTAGAATTCGGATCATGGTAGTTGGGGGGAGGAAGCATCCAGGATCTGGGGGAAAGCTGTGTTCTTCATCGTTACTACCTCACACCCTAATTAACCCATCTCCTTTCCTAAGCCCCTCTATGAGGGGATCTCCATTGGCCGACACTTGGGCCTTGGGTCTCCACTCTGCACTTCCCCCTTCATTTAATATAATATATATATACGCATACATATATACATATACACATATATACACATACATACACACACTTATATCTTTTTTTTTTTTTGCATGATGCCTTATATCTGGTCTCTTGGGCACCTCGTGATCACACTGGCCGGTGTGCTTCTTCCATGTGGGCTTATTTATTTCTGAGCGAGATGGCCGCTTGTTCACCTTCAAGCCTTTAAGACCCCAAACACTATCTCTTTTGATAGCCAGGCACCATCAGCTTTCTTCACCACATTTGCTTGTGCACCCATTTGTCTTCAGCGATCCTATCATGGAGGTGTGCAGTCAATGATATGATTTTTTGTTCTTTGATGCCTGGTAACTGATCCCTTTGGGGCCACTCGATCACACAGGCTGGTGTGTTCTTCCGTTCTTCCATGTGGACTTTGTTGCTTCTGAGCTAGATGGCCGCTTGTTTATCTTCAAGCCTTTAAGACCCCAGTCACTATCTCTTTTGATAGCCGGGCACCATCAGCTTTCTTCACCACATTTACTTGTTCACCCATTTTGGCTCCAGCTGTTGTGTCGGGAGAGTGAGCATCATAGAGTTCCAATTTAATAAAAGAAGGTATTCATGCATAGAGGGAGTGTTTGAGTAGAGGCCCAAGGTCCTTCCGCCACCTTAATACTTGACCTATAAATATAGACACAAAGATCTATTTCCCCAACCTCCTATATATATTTGCATGTACATGTCTTTGTCTAGACCACCATGAATGCCCTTTGACTCCTAGCTCTTTCCTCCATCTCCCTTGACCTTCCTCCTGCCCTACTACCATGCTTCTTTGCCACCTGGGCTAGAGTATACCTCTTCTCTAAGCAACCTTACCCTTGATCATTTCCCACCAGGCCTGCCACTCCCCCTTCTCTACCCTTTGGGGTCCCATGTTTTTCCCTTGTCCCTGGGTTTGTTAACACCACTTCCTTACCCCCCCCTACCCCCACCCCAAGTCCCCCCGGAACTGTCGGTCCCGTTGTTTTTCATCCAGATAGTTCATCCAGCCTGTCCTATTCAGACAGACCTGTGGAGTCACTAACATGCACGAAAACTAGACAGAGGAACACAAAGCAACAGTATACAACCAGACAACAAAACAACCAAAACAAACCACTGAAAAAGAACAGAACAAAACAGTTCACAAGAGAAAAGCTTGTAGTTAGTTCAGGGATCTTTGCTGGCCCTTAGGAGCGTTTTCCAGTCCAGTCTGTTGGGGCACCACGCCCTGGCCCCAAAGTCCACTTTCAGCATTCCCTGGGGACCTTGCCACTCCATTCCCTTATGACCCAGCCATCCCTCTACTGGGCATATACCCGGTTGAAGCAGCAAATAAAACACGACCAGTCGTATGTGCTCCAATGTTTATTGCAGCACAATTCACAATAGCAAAGATTTGGAAACAGCCTAAGTTTCCATCGATAGACGAGTGGATTAGCAAACTTTGGCACATACACACAATGGAGTATTATGCAGCACTGAAAAGCACCGATGAGCACATGAAACACGTTATTTCATGGGAAGAGCTGGAAGGAATTATGCTAAGCGAGGTAAGTCAGTCCCAAAGGGACAGGTACAACATGAGTCCTCTGAGGTAAGTACAATCAGCATGACAGAAATGGGGCATTAATCCACCCAAGGGGAGGGTATGGCTTATATCTCCTTGGTAGGTTTTTTATGACACTCTCTATTTCTTCCTTCTCTATGGGTTTGTTGAGGTTCTTGATCTCTGTCTCAGATAATCTAGGGAGAGATTGTTTTTCTAAATATTTATCCATGTCTTCCAGGTTTCTGAATTCATTAGAATACAAACCTTCATAGTACTTTGTGATTATCCTTTTTATCTCATTGGGGTCTGTTGTTATTGCCCCCGATTCATCCCTCATCCTGGCTATTGATGTTTGCTCCTTTCTCTCTTTGGTAAGTTTTGCCAGAGGAGTGTCAATTTTATTAATTCGTTCATAAAACCAGCTTCTAGTTGCGTTAATCCTTTGCATTGTTCTTTTGTCTTCCCACTGGTTTAACTCCGCACTGATTTTTATTATTTCTTTTCTCTTGCTATTGGACTGGTAGTTCTGTTGACTCTGTTCTAGTTGTTGGAGGTTTTGTGTTAACATATCTGTCATATGCCTTTCTTCTTTTTCATATATGCATTCAGTGATATCAAGCTACCTCTGATAACTGCCTTTGCAATGTCCCATAAGTGTTGATATGTTGTATGCTTGTTCTCATTAGTTTCTAGAAACTTCCTAATATCCTCTCTGATCTGGACCTGAACCCATTCATGTCGCAGGAGATCGTTGTTTATTCTCCAATTGGTTGCCCTTGCTTTTCTGGGTGCGCTCTTATTAATCTCCAGCTTTATGGCATGGTGGTCTGAGAAAGACGTCTGGATAATATCTATGTGTTTGAATTTACTCAGGCTGACCTTGTGTCCCAGCATGTGATCTATTCTTGAGAAAGATCCGTGTGGATTGGAGAAGAATGTGAAACCTTTTGCTTTTGGATGAAAGACTCTATAGATGTCAATCAGGCCCTGTTGCCTAATTACATTGTTTAGCTCTCTGGCCTCTATGTTGAGCTTCTTTCCCTGTGACCTGTCTTTCTCTGATAGTGGAGTGTTGAAGTCCCCCACTATTATTGTTGTTTCCATGATTTCTTCTGTCATTTTTTTAATTGTTTGTTTGACGAAATTTGCCGCGCCATTATTAGGTGCGTAAATATTCAGTACGCTAAGTGCTTCCTGGTTTACTGAACCTTTGAGCATTATGTAGTGTCCCTCTTTGTCTCTTTTTATGTTTTGGATCTTGAAATCCATTTTGTTAGAGATTTAGTTAGCCACTCCTGCCTTCTTAGAGTTACCATTTGCTTGGTAAACTTTCTGCCAAAAGGACAAGTACAACATGAGTCCACTGAGGTAAGAATTAAAAATTTTTGGTAAAAAAGCAAAAGTGGCATAGGGAAAAAAGCTACTGTATATAAACATTTTAGGGGTGAAGACGGTGTAGTATGGAAGAGACCAGACCAAAACCACGGATGTACATGGTAGACAATGGTGGAGGAGGTGGGGAAAGGAAAACAAAAGGATGAATACAAGGAAGAAAAGGGTAGTGGGGTCAGGGGGCATTAATCCACCCAAGGGGAGGGTATTGTTTATATCTCCACAGGGAAAGTGGGACCAGACTTCAACCCAGTGTCGCAAGGTGTGAATGCAATATCCCGGCGTGGAGGAGGGAACCAGTGGAGAGGTTTGGGAGGCTGGCCCCAGCACCATAAATTAAGTGGATTCCTGCCCCTCCCCCAAAAAGAATTTGTTCCAAAGGACGACATTGACTCTGCAGCTCTGGGAGATGGACATATCTGATCAGAGTACACGGGAGCAGATGAAGGGGCAGGAGCAGAGAGTGGAGCACAGCCTGGCACACCAGGCAGTGATGATGATGTTCCTGAGTAGAGCAGCCAGTCCACAGAGAGAACAACATGGCTGGCCCCACTATGAGAAATGATGCCAATCAGTGACTAAGGGCGATACAGGGGACTGCACCGGAGACACAGTGTGGGAATTGCACCTGACCTGATACCACCACACCGAGGCAAATCACTGGGGGAGTGCAGCAGAACAGCAAGGGAATGGAGTGGCAAGGTCCCCAGGGAATGCTGAAAGTGGACTTTGGGGCCAGGGCGTGGTGCCCCAACAAACTGGACTGGAAAACGCTCCTAAGGGCCAGCAAACGATCCCTGAACTAACTACAAGCTTTTGTCTTGTGAACTGTTTTGTTCTGTTCTTTGTCAGTGGTTTGTTTTTGTTGTTTTGTTGTCTGGTTGTATACTGTTGCTTTGTTTTCCTCTGTCTTGTTTGCGTGCATGTTAGTGACTTCACAGGTCTGTCTGAATAGGACAGGCTGGATGAACTATCTGGAGGAAAAACAACGGGACCGACAGTTCCGGGGGGACTTGGGGTGGGGGGATAATGCGGGTAAGGAAGTGGTGTTAACAAACCCAGGGACAAGGGAAAAACATGGGACCCCAAATGGTAGAGAGGGGGGAGTGGCAGGCCTGGTGGGAAATGATCAAGGGTAAGGTTGCTTAGAGAAGAGGTATACTCTAGCCCAGATGGCGACGAAGCATGGTAGTAGGGCAGGAGGAAAGTCAAGGGAGATGGAGGAAAGAGCTAGGAGTCAAAGGGCATTCATGGAGGTCTAGACAAAGACGTGTACATGCAAATATATATAGGAGGATGGGGAAATAGAACTATGTATCTATATATATAGGTCAAGTTTTAAGGTGGCGGAAGGACCTTGGGCCTCTACTCAAACACTCCCTCTATACATGAATACCTTCTTTTATTAAATTGGAACTCTATGATGCTCACTCTCCCGCCACAACGGCTGGAGACAAAGTGGGTGAACAAGTAAATGTGGTGAAGAAAGCTGATGGTGCCCGGCTATCAAAAGAGATAGTGACTGGGGTCTTAAAGGCTTGAAGATAAACAAGCGGCCATCTAGCTCAGAAGCAACAAAGTCCACATGGAAGAACACACCAGCCTGTGTGATCGAGTGGTCCCAAAGGGAACAGTTACCAGGCATCAAAGAACAAAAAATCATATCATTGACTGCACACCTCCATGATAGGATCGCTGAAGACAAATGGGTGCATAAGCATTTGTGGTGAAGAAAGCTGATGGTGCCCAGCTATCAAAAGAGATAGTGTCTGGGGTCTTAAAGGCTTGAAGGTGAACAAGCGGCCATCTAGCTCAGAAGCAAAAAAGCCACATGGAAGAAGCACACCGGCCAGTGCAATCAGGAGGTGCCAAGGGACCAGGTATAAGGCATCATGCAAAAAAAAAAGATATAAGTGTGTGTATGTATGTGTATATGTATATGTATATATATACCATATTAAATGAAGGGGGAAGTGCAGAGTGGAGACCCAAGGCCCAAGTGTCGGCCAATGGAGATCCCCTCATAGAGGCGATTAGGAGAGGAGATGGGTTAATTAGGTTGCGAGGTAGTACCGATGAAAAACACAGCTTTCCCCCAGATCCTGGATGCTTCCTCCCCCCAGCTACCATGATCCGAATTCTACCTTGCAGGGCTGGATAGGGCAGAGGCTGTACACTGGTACATATGAGGGCTGGAGGTACAGGGAATCCAGGGTGGGTGATACCTTCAGGACCAAGGGTGTGAGGGACGATGCTGGGGGAGTGGAGGGTGAGTGGGTTGGAAAGGGGGAACTGATTACAAGGATCCACATGTGACCTCTTCCCTGGGAGAGGGACAGCAGAGAAGTGGGGAAGGGAGACTCCGGATAGGGCAAGATATGACAAAATAACGAGGTATAAATTACCAAGGGCACATGAGGGAGGGGGTAAAGGGGAGGGAGGGGGAAAAAAAGAGGACCTGATGCAAGGGGCTTAAGTGGAGAGCAAATGCCTTGAGAATGATTGGGGCAGGGAATGTATGGATGTGCTTTATACAATTGATGTATGTATATGTATGGATGGTGATAAGAGTTGTATGAGTCCCTAATAAAATGTAAAACAAAGAAAAGAGGAGAAAAAATGATTAGGGCAAAGACTGTACAGATGTGCTTTATACAATTGATGTATGTATATGTATGAACTGTGATAAGAATTGTATGAGCCCCTAATAAATTGTTAAAATTTAAAATAAAATAAAATAAATAAATAGAAAAAAAAACTTTCTGCCAGCCCTGTATTCTTAGCATATGCTTGTCTGCTCGCTTAAGATGTGTCTCTTGCAGGCAGCAGATTGATGTGTTATGTTTTCTAATACAGTCCTCCAGCCTCTTTCTTATAATGTACGAATTGAGCCCATTTTGTATTCAGAGTGATTATTACTATCTCTGGCTTCATAGTTGCCATATTCTGTTTTGTGTTTTTGGGTCCTTACCTATCTCCCTTCACATCAGTGTACTGCGTTTGAGTGGAGGGAGAAGAAATACAATCAAAAGCAACAGGTGAAAGAAAAAAAACTCCAGGTGAGTGCAATTCAGACAACCGAGAACAATGAACACACTAGAGTTTCTCACATTGTAAAATTGCGTTTACTTTCATACTATTGTAATTCAAAGGGTTTCACATATCTCACCTCCAAAGGTAACTTCAGCAGATTCAAGAATATAAAGGAAGAGGCAATTATTCTGGGGTTTCGCCTGCCACTACTAAATGTAGACTCAATCAGTTTTACTATTCTCAGCTCATCCCTTAGATTTTCAACTTCTTAGATGTGAAGGAAATCGTAAAATGCCTCATTTCACAGTCTTCTTTCTGTGTTGCCTCACCCAGAATTAGGTTTTTCATTTCTAGAGTGCCCCGACATGTGTTTTTCTTGGTCAAAGAGCATTATAATTCCTCATCATCAGTTGTTTATGGGAAACGTTATATCCTGCAGGTTCCCGTATACAATAATTACATTAAACAATGGAGCTCTATGTATCTTACTGTTTTTCACAATAGGTTATGCTCACTGATATTGTTGGCTTATCATGCCAAATGTCCAAGATGCACAGGTGGTGTTAATTGAAGGGCGAAATGATTCATGCATTGGTCACTTTAGCTTTGCAGGTTCTCGAGTATGTTGACTTTTGAAATTCAGTATAGTGAGATGATGCCTTAGCCAGTTAAATGCTACTGCTTCCAAGGCTCAAGTACACCCAGACATATCTGAGAAGAAGCCATATTATCTACGTGAAACTGCTGTGGGTGCTCCACAGGTGTATGCTGATGCCCACCAAATATGAGATTATTTCGCTTTCTCTAACTTGACTTTTACTAGCAGTCAGCCTCGTTCCATGTCTTTTGTAGATATTTAAAGACAGTGTGGACTCTGGTCAAGGTTGTCTGAATTCCACTCACCTGGAGCTTTTTTTTTGTTCACTTGTAGCTTTTGAATCTGTGTCTTGTCTTCTGCAGGCAAGTTTTTCAGGATATTGACAGCTCTTTCTAGACTTTTGACAAACTCTTACTCTGCAGGTTTCAGGTCTGGTGCTGGCTGCAGTTTTGTCTATGGGAGGGAGAGGGGCACAGTATCAAAGGGTCTATTCAGATGGTCTATGTGTCCTATAGTAGAAGTCAGACAGAACAGTGTGATTACTGTAGTTGCCATCCGCCTGGGACTTAGTTTTGGTTGCATTAGAAGAATGATAGGGATAAAAGTGATGCAAACACAAGCAAGTATCTTTAATATATTGATCCCTTCAGACTCCATCCTGCACACTGATTATTTCTGGAGTCTTTACATACAGTCTCCCCTGACTCCAAAACAGTACTGAGGAGTTGGTGATTGTGACTGAGTAGGAGGCCTCACTGCCTAGATATCACATTTCCTAGGTCTCCATGACGGCTATTCTACTTCAAGCGGGGTCTTCGTGTGCCTGAATTAGTGTAACAACAATCCAAAAATCTTTCACCGTGTCACAAAAGACACAAAATGAGACCCATATTGGGCAAAATCCAAGTCACTGTGGGACATATCTCCACATTGTCTCTGACAAAATAGTGCTGCATCATGATAAGTCCACGTGGCTTCTGTTGCGAGATTACTTGAAGGAAGTAAGCATTGGAAGCAAAACGTTGAGTGGTGACATCACCTTCACCGTGGACTGTCCTTTATGAAAAAAGGAACACTTTTCTGGGAGAAGCAGAACTCTTCTTTCTTCATGAGATAGAGGTTAATGGTTATGAACTTTTGACCATTTTGTTAGCAGCCCCATGTCACACCCTGTCCACCACCAGGCCTCGTGATGTGTGTTACAAATAGGGAAAAACATGAGTTGCAATCAAGCTGACACCCACTCCTGGTGACCCTCTGTCTGTCATAGAACTCTGCTCCATAGGTTTCCCAGGGCTGATAGTTTGGAAGTATAACACCAGGCCTTTCTTCTAAGGAACTTCAGAGTGGATTAAAACAGCCTGGCTTTTGCTTAGCAGCCAAGCACCTTAACTTTAAATAACCTATCGGCATGATTAGTTATTTAATTAACTAAACACAATGTGGATGATGTGGGGAGAACTGTCAAGCCCATTTT